>NW_013954203.1:0-1894 GCF_001266775.1 Austrofundulus limnaeus
CCTCCAGGCCTGGCTCCAGAGGGGGGCCCCGGTGACCCGCGTCCGGGCGAGGGAACGCCATATCCAATGTTTGTATCCATAAGGGGTCTTCGGGCTGCGCTTTGTCTGGTTCCTCACCTAGGACCTGTCTGCCATGGGTGACCCTACCAGGGGCATAAAGCCCCAGACAGCATAGCTCCTAGGATCATTGGGACACTCAAACCCCTCCACCACGATAAGGTAGCAGCCCAAGGAGAGGGTGAACTCAACAAAATAGCAAAAAACATCAAACCTTTCGATCCCAGCCCAACAGGCTCTTATGACACAAGGGCCTACCTTCGGGACATAGATTTCTACCTTGAGAGCTACCCAAACGCTAATATCGAGAGCAAACGTTACCTTCTCAGGCTAACATCAAGCAGAAAGGTAAGCAGTTCCATTGATCGCCAACCAGAGGAAATAAAAAACAACTACACACTTCTTTGTGAGAGCTTAGAAAGGGAATACACTGCCAATATGGGACCCCCTGGCTACCCATCCGCCGAACCCATAAAATAAGGTCGTAATGAACATCCTAATGAGTACATAAGCTTTATAAGCTTTTGCAGGCTTATTTTGGTAACAGAAACGAACCATTTATGGATGAGGATCCAGGCTTTAAATTTCTCTTTATACAGAACCTTCACAAAGACACAAGTGCTCAACTAAGCATACTCGCAGACTGGCGAGTCAATAAGATTCAACAACTAAGAGACTGGGCAATAGCGGCATTTGAAAAAATAAAAACACAAAAAACACAATCAGAAATCTACGTGAACAAAACCACATCCTCTCATTTAGAGCTGGAAGGAGCTCGACCAGAGCCTCCATCTCCTAAACAAGGTAAAAAGAAACAAAGCTTTCAACCTACCAAAACTCAAAATAAAGGTGCTAATAGGAAACCATGGTAGGGCAGTCAAAACCAAAAAAGCGACCACAGACCTCAACAGTGGGGTCCAGGTCCTAAAAACAAACCAACTAACGGGTACCAAGGCTACCCCAACAATCGTGGATGGCCTCAAAACAGACCACCATGCAAAGGATCTAACCCTCCTTCACCACGTTCAGAACGTGCTGAACAGGGCAAAAAGTCAACAAAGGTTGACAACACTAAAGATTTCAAATACTATATTATAGTGCAGAGTTTGAAAAATTGCGTCGTGAGTTTGAAGATTTCAAAAAGAAAGACAACGATGACAACGATAAAAAACCTCATGTAAAATGTATCGACGTGGTAAAGACTGACTCAATGTGTAAACCAGACACTGAAATCACATCCTTAAACAAAGGGGGGAAGACCCAAACACGACCAACACTGTGCTGACGGTCCAAACGGACCGAGAGAACACACAGACTGTCCAGCATAACAAGAGAATGCATAGGCAGCCTGAGGTAGCACACTTTCTTTGTGACCTTAACACAAAAGGGTGCGCAAAGAAGTTTTACCTGAAACTGAGACTAGAGAACGCAGTCGCAGTGGAAGCCCTCCTAGACTCCGGGTCGTACATAACAATCAAGTCAAGCAAACTGTTTGAGGAGCTGCGTACAGCTGCTGAACATGCTAAAAAAAATCTCATCCATAAGCAATGCTCCGTGGAGATAAAAGCTTTTGCAGAGAACAACTCCATTATGTCCACTGTATCAYTGATACAGATACAGCTCAGCTGGATGACATTCATACACCCAGTGTATGTGTCACCACTGGACTCTATCCCATTCCTAGCTGGCCAAGACCTCTTACAGTATATAGAGTCAGTGCACTGGCAGATTGGGTGGATAGAACACTCTGGACTAGATCCAGAGAACCAGCACCATTAACCCTCCCACCTGAGTGGGAGACCGAGTGCCTAGCAGTGGACACTGCAGAGGGCACTAC
>NW_013954203.1:2845-4581 GCF_001266775.1 Austrofundulus limnaeus
CATATCCACTGTATATACAGATACAGCTCAGCTGGATGACATTCATACACCCAGTGTATGTGTCACCACTGGACTCTATCCCATTCCTAGCTGGCCAAGACCTCTTATACAGAGTCAGCGCACTGGCAGATTGGGTGGATAGAACACTCTGGACTAGATCCAGAGAACCAGCACCATTAACCCTCCCACCTGAGTGGGACACAGAGTGCCTAGCAGTGGACACTACAGAGGGCAAGACTGACCCCTCACCTGAGAACAGAGACCAGGTGAGTGAGACCTCAAGTGCGTCTGAGTCAGCGGAAGCTCAAGCACTGAACCCGACTCTGACACACACAGACACCCTCCTCTGTGAGCTGACACAGTCAGCAAACACAGAAYACTACCTACCACAGGTAGTGAAAGGCCTACAGATCCAAGGATCTCACACAGATGATGCTGTCCTATCCCTCTGGACAGATAAATCTGCAATCAGCCAGGTCTTCTATGAAACCTTAACTGAAAAACACTTAGGCCTCCAACTGGTGAAAAAATCTTTTCGCTTCCCAACAGACCCTAACAGCAAACAGGTAATGACTGCAACAGGAGTCATCAACCTGAAACTGATCTGGAACCTACRAGAACTGGTCCATCCAATCCTCGTGGTCCCAAACCTTCCACATTTGGTCTACATAGGTTCTGACATTTTGGTGAGACTAGGTGTCCAAGTGGACATCAATAAGGTACTGTGGTCCCTGAAAACAACCCCAAAAGAACTTTCTTTGCTAGACACAGTTAACCTAAAGGTGGGACAGACCATCCCTGAGGTCTGCCAAGTCGCCAACAACCAACTTACCACAGTCCCTCCTCAAGCAACAAACATTTTGGTGCGAATCCACATCCTAGCTGGTCAAGCTATTGACCACAAACAGGCTTTCTTTCAACCATCTCCTAGGTTCTTCAACCTAGGACTCTCCCTCGAGGCCACAACACAGGTGAGCCTCGACTCCATGACTACTTCTCTCACTGTGTGCAACACAAACACAGAAGAGATAGTGATCCCAAAAAACACGCCTCTAGGATGGTTAATCTGCACCAATTTCCATGATTTTGAATTGAACGTTCCAGTCCTGGGAGAAATTCCCGAGAATTTAATCCCAGATCCCCACACTGAGCCGGTCTTGTTCACAAAACCAACACAGGCCATAGCTATCTTCTCAGCCACCGATTTCGACCATGACAAGGTCAGAAGGATCAATCTCAATCAGGAAGATAGCTCAGAGCCTCAAACCTACAGCGTCCTACCTGTTAGCAGGCCGGACGACATGGAGGGGGAGCTGCTGGAGCTCCCTACAGAACAAGACCCCTCCTCAATTCCTTCACAGATTGAACAGGTGGTCGCCCAAGCCAATGCCCTAACAACTGATGAAGAAAGAGACAAACTTCGCAAAGTTCTCCTAAATTATGAGGTCATTCTCAACTGACTCATTGGACTGTGGACTGACCTCACTACACACAGTACGCATCCCAACCCCACCAAATTCTCCATCAACATATGTCAGACAATACAAAATCCCTTTGGCAGTGCATCAGCCTGTCCAAGAAATCATTGATAACCTTTTGGAAAAAGGTATCATCAGACCGTGCAACAGCACTTACTCTGCGCCTTTATGGCCAGTTTTGAAACCAAACGGGAAGTGGAGACTCACAATAGACTAGAGGTGTGCCAAAAAATCGATTCACATAAGAATCTAGATTCT
>NW_013954203.1:5581-6689 GCF_001266775.1 Austrofundulus limnaeus
TAAGTGAGGATCCAAATCATCACTACTTTGATGCTAACATCTGTAAAGACATGACTACAGTGTACGTGGATGGATGCTCATTCCACCACRACAAAATCTTTAAAGCTGGTGTTGGGGTGATCCTACTCCAAGACCAACAACAAAAACTTTTAGTTTCAAACCAGGCTCTCAGTCCTCTCAGTACACTGAGATTGCTGGTATCCTAGTAACCCTCTAGATCGCAGCTAAACGCTCGATCCAGACGCTAGTCATCTGCACTGACTCAAACTATGCTCGCCTGAGCTTCTCGTGTCATCTCGCTCAGTGGAAACTGAACGGTTTCCTCACCAGCAACAAGAAGGCAGTTAAGCACAAAGAGCTTTTCATGGCATGTGATCACTTGGTGACCTCACATGACCTACAGATTTACTGGAAGAAAGTTCCAGGACACTCACGAGTCCTAGGTGATGACAAGCACTACAATGACTTTGCAGACTCACTAGCCAAGAGTGGAGCCGTAGACGGCACCCCATAGTCTTTTGACCCCTCCTGGCTAGTCAAAGCTCAAACAACTCGGCCCACTGTCGAGGTATCGCTATAACACGTGCACAGGCTGCAGCTAAACCAGCTGAAAACACAGTCTCTGTACGACCTATGCTGACTGACCCAGACATCATACAACTACAGGAGTTAGATCCTGCTATCAACTTCATGGTACTGTACTTGACTGACCCAGACAAAAATACTCCATCAAAAGAGGCACTGGACTCHGATCCAGACCTAAAATCGCTCTCTGTCACGCAACAGCTGAAACTAATCAAAGGCATTCTAACTTATACCCATGAGAAAGCATCTTCACCTGTGTTCGTGGTTCCTCATGACCACAGGGGGGTGATGTTAGTTCATGTCCATGACCTTCCGTCCGCAGGACATAAGGGACATAAGGCCAAACTCAAGGCATTGAAACAGATCGCCTACTGGCCTGGGATGTAAAAGTATGTAAAAGATTATGTTGAAGGGTGCCTGGTGTGCGGCCAGTTTCAACCGAGCAGATCACTTCACAGAGCACCACTGCAGAACAGAGGGATTACATTCCCGTAGTCTGACCTGCAGATCGACTGGGTTGGAC
>NW_013954203.1:7689-8684 GCF_001266775.1 Austrofundulus limnaeus
TGGAGGCGACGGCAGCCGAACCAGGCGACGTGGAGGCGACGGCAGCCGAACCAGGCGACGTGGAGGCGACGGCAGCCGAACCAAGAGACGTGGAGGCGACGGCCGCCGAACCAGGTGACATGGAGGCGACGGCAGCCGAACCAGGCTCCTCAGGAACAGAGGACTCAGCTGGAGAGCCCACAGGAACCAGAACTGGAGGACCCGGAGGAACTAGAGCATCCACAGGAACCAGAGCCACAACTGGAGAGCCCATAGGAACCAGAGCAGGAGCAGGAGGGCCCACAGGAACCAGAGCAGGAGGGCCCGCAGGAACCAGAGCAGGAGGGCCCACAGGAACCAGAGCAGGAGGGCCCGCAGGAACCAGAGCAGGAGGGCCCACAGGAACCAGAGCAGGAGGGTCCACAGGAGCCAGAGCTGGAGGGCCCACAGGAGCCAGAGCTGGAGGGCCCACAGGAGCCAGAGCTGGAGGGCCCACAGGAGCCAGAGCTGGAGGGCCCACAGGAGCCAGAGCTGGAGGACCAGTATCAGAGGGGTTGGGAGGGTGGGACTCAGAAACCCCCAGAGCTGCCAGCTCTGAAGGACACCCTGAAGAAAACAGTCCCTTCAGACCAGTCACCTCACGCTTCATCTTCTCCAGCATCCTCAGGATACTGGCCTGCTGAGGAGTGCAGCCAGCCTCAGAGCCACCATGAAAAAAATCCTCCATCACAGACCCTCCAGAAGACGGAGCAAAAAAAAATTCACCTCAGCCTGCGGGGTTCAAGTCTGGTCATATCATTCTGTAACGATTTGGCTTGGTAGGTTTGAACCCCAAGATGCAGGACTGAGTGTGGCAAAAAAGCTTTATTAAAGCAAAAACAAAGGTGCTGACGTGACAGCAAACAAAAACAAGAGGTATAGGCAGGAACAAGAGCATGAGCAGAGTACAAGGAACAAGAAATAGCTAACAAGGATCTGACACCAGACTGAGACAAGACAGGACTTAAATACACTGA
>NW_013954203.1:13291-14719 GCF_001266775.1 Austrofundulus limnaeus
CCAACCAGACCTAAGAATCGTCGGAGCTCACGTCTGGTAGTGGGTACAGGGTAGTTTAGGACTGCCTCCACTTTTGCATTGACAGGACGGACCTGGCCATGGCCTACTTCTTTTCCAAGGTAGGTCACAACTGCTTTGGCAAACTCACATTTTGCCAGGTTCAAAGTGAGGGAGGCTTGGGCTAAACGAGCAAACACAGCTTTGAGAGTGTTAATATGATCGGTCCAGCACGATGAATAGATTATAATGTCATCCAGGTAGACATTACAGTTCTTAATATCACCCAATACAAGATTCATCAGTCGCTGAAAGGTAGCTGGTGCATTACGCATCCCAAATGCCATTACTGTGTACTGCAGAAAATGATCTGGAGTGACAAAAGCTGAAATATCAGAAGCTCTGGAAGTCAGGGGTACTTGCCAGTACCCTTTCAGCAAATCTAGCTTTGCTATATACACAGCTGCACCAACGCTGTCTATGCAGTCTTCCATGTGGGGCAATGGATATGAATCAGGAACTGTGACAGCATTTACTCTCCAAAAGTCTGTACAAAGACGAGAAGAACCATCTGACTTTGGTGTTAGAAGACATGGAGCTCCAGGAGCTATGGCTTGGAACAGCCAAACCATTTTCCAGTAGGTACTGTACCTCTTTTTTAATAATTTCCCTCTTGCTTGGGGGGCAACGGTATGCATGCTGTTTTATAGGGATTGCATCACCCACATCGATATCATGCTCCAGCACAGAGGTCCTAGAGGGCACATCTCCAAAAAGGGTAAGGTGCGTCTGGACCAGACTTTCCACATCTCTCTTCTCATCACTGGGGAGATATGATAGAAATGCATCTAAAGTATTAAGAATTGCAGAGTTTGAAAGCCGACCACATTGATCTTCACCACACTTTTTCAAACCATCACCATGGTTGACGGGTCCAGACACAAGAGAGATTGATGCGGGCTTTGGAGACTCTTCACAACACAAACCTTTATGGTCATCTTCTCTGGAATGAAAAAGTTTCAACATATTAATATGACACAGACGAGTTTGACGCCTTCGATCAGGAGTGTGAACAATGTAGTCTGTGTCATTCACTCGGCTTTTTACCACATATGGGCCTGCAAATTGTGTTGACAGAGATGAACCAGGTATGGGTACCAACATAAGTACTTTGTCACCAGGCTGGAAAGAACGCTGTACTGTCTTTTTATCATACAGATCTTTCATTTTCTCTTGAGTAGCCAACAAGGATTTCCTGGCTAAAGAACAAGCATGGTATAGACGTTCTCGACACTGTGTGACAAACTCTAGCACATTTGATTGTGGCTGTGTCTCAGTGGATAGGAGTTGTTCTTTCAGAACCTTCAGGGGCCCCCTCACACTATGCCCAAAAACCAGTTCAGCAGGGCTAAAACCAAGAGACTCTTATTT
>NW_013954203.1:15148-15898 GCF_001266775.1 Austrofundulus limnaeus
TTATAAATTCAACCCCCTGAACAGGAAATGAGTTTCTCACCGCAACCTTGCAGAAACCAGAAGCCAGCTTTGACTTTAGGTGCACATGATGTAATGGTGCCAACACATAGGCCATCCCAATTCCTTGTATTATTGTGCTTGCATTGCAGGATGTGTTGGTGTTGAATGGCAGTAGGTTGGAAAGGATAAATGATTGGGAACCACCAGTATCCCTCAGTATTCTCACTGGTTTCTCATCCTCCGGAAGTCCTGTGAGGGAGACAAAACCATCAAAAATGAAGGGCTTAAAACACTCATCTGGTTCACTCAGGTTAGATAGATGTGGGAAAGGTCTCAGTGTCTTGACTAGGCCGACCCCTTTAGCTGGTTTTGGTGATTGTGGCACTTGTTTACGTCTCAAGGCCAAACAGTCAGAAACTAAATGCCCCACCTTGTGACAATAAAAACATTGCCTCTCTGACTTAGTTGGGGAACTCTTGACTTGAGATTGTGGTTTTACATCTTTCCATGTCTGGTCACGTGAAGATGGTTCAGATTTGCTCAAGAAAACATTTTTGTGAGTTAGAGCAAATTCGTCTGCCAGGACAGCCGCCTCTTGTAAAGTGATAACTTTTTGCTCATTCAGATACAAGACTGTACAATCTGGGAGACAGTTTTTGAATTCTTCCAACAACATCAATTCACGCAGTGAATTAAAATCAGTTGCTTTGGTTGACTGGCACCATCTGTCAAATAGCATTCCTTTTTCCC
>NW_013954203.1:18104-24142 GCF_001266775.1 Austrofundulus limnaeus
CATTTCACCTGTGGCAGCCAGGTAGTCCTGAGACACAGGAGAAAACCCACGAAGTGAGCCACTAGAGGTCAGTGACTGTAACAACGACTTTGAGAGACGGAAAAACTTCTTCCTGGATGCCGAAACGGGGAAGAAAAGCTGAAGTTCTCTTCGGAGAACCCAGCTTGGCCCGTGAGATCTAGCCCATAAGCCAAATAGGGGAGATCTTACAGCCAGGATAGTAGCATGCCGCTATTGTCCATCCGAGACTCAAGTCTCCAAGTGTTTTTCAACTCCCTAGGGGAGAATTTTATTTTGAAAGACCAACCGGATACTCCAGCTTGAATCTTTCTGGTGAAGATCGAAGCAGACGAAAGTTGCCTAAAAATAACACTTTTTCGCCAAGGAACAGTGAGCGGGCCGAGCGAAACGATCCCTGACTGGTCGGAGGTGAGACAGTATTTGCCCGGGGTGTGGTAAAGAAGCCAGCAACAGGTAAACGCTGTTGTGTTCCAGGTGACGTGTCATGTGGAGATCTGAGCGCAGAGAGGATGTGCTGGTCCGGTTGATACATCTTAACAAAATAAGAGTCGAAACACTAACCTTATTTTCATCCCTTTTTCTTATTCTTTATTTGCCAAACTTAAGTTAAAAGTGCCAGTAAAATTGTTTGGTTGTTAATCAGAACTGATGTTTTACTGTTCTAAGTAATGAGTTTGATGTGAATTAAAATTCGGACGCGAGTTTTACCGCATTTTAACTTTGAAGCTTGTTATAGGAAAACCCACAATCAAGTGTACTTATGATCTGTTCAATTTGTGTAAATAAATGATTGCATAATCTTTTATGAATCAACTTGAACTCGTCTGAACGTTCCCTTCTTGTGTCACTTTTCACTTTGCACAGTCCAAAATATTACAGTAATGAGAAAATACCTTGGTAAAAATTTCTCTCATAGCTAATTTATGAGAAGTATGTAGAAGGCTTATTTTAATATAAGTATTGCTCCTACATGGGAAAAGTTTGGGGAACTCTCTTCTTCAGCCACCACACAACATCTGCAGAGCTGCGAGAGCTGACAGGCAGTCTGCTGCGGGAGTGCATGGGGGAGGGGTCACGGGGTAAAGTCTGAAGCTCACAGATCAGAGGAAAGATAAACAAAAAATGCTTACACCATAGGCACGGTATGACAGAAGATTTTAGTGGTTTTGAAACCATGATTTTTTCATATCACGGTATACCTTGAAAC
Organism: Austrofundulus limnaeus; assembly: GCF_001266775.1. Taxonomy (NCBI): domain Eukaryota; kingdom Metazoa; phylum Chordata; class Actinopteri; order Cyprinodontiformes; family Rivulidae; genus Austrofundulus; species Austrofundulus limnaeus. The sequence continues at coordinate 19,333 of NW_013954203.1, forward strand.
CGGTATTTGGCCCATGCTTGACACAATGAGAACTAGGGCTGAGTCTAAAATGAGCAAACCCAGGAAGAACCACAGAGGCTAGTAGTAAAAATAATAACAGTGTTTTATTTTTACAGGTGATATAAACAATGTCCAGGAGGTCAGAGCCGAGAGCGGGACCCAGAGAATCTGGAGAAGAGATACTGGTGAGTATGGAGCAGATAAGAGATGATGCTGGGTATTTAGTATGAGGAGAGTCATCTTGACTTACTGGGTTTAGAAGGCGAGTAGTACACAGGAGGAGGTACATAAAATCCAGAGGGTTAAATCCAGTAACGATAGTTCTTTGAAGCTGAGGCAGACAGGCAGCGAGCTTTAATTGTTTGAGATCCAGAGGAACACTCTTTGTATTGTTTCCACAGGGTGAGACCCAAAGTACATGACGATTCAGAGTTGACCTGCTGAAGACTGGAGCCTTAATTTGCAGGTCAGGTCATCAGATGAAATCAGTCTAAGGTGTGCTCTGCTGTGTGCCAATTAACTCATGAGGAGAGGAGAAACAGGAGGATGTGGGTGAGAAACTCAAATGCTTCAGTACCCCCTCCTCAGGAATCGCCTCCAGGCGATCTGGGTCTCTTGTCCGGTGAGCTCTGTAAAAGGAAGAGATTAATGAAGGGTCCAAGATGGCGGACCTGGGGACCCATGACCTCTCTTCAGGGCCATAACCCTCCCAGTCCACGAGGTACTGGAACCCACGACCCCTGCGCCTCACATCGAGGAGTCGTCTTACAGAGTAGGCGGGTTGATTGTCGATGAGGCGGGGTGGCGGAGGAGAACTGGCTGGAGGGGAAAAAGAGTTAGAAGTGATGGGTTTGATCTGGGACACGTGAAAAGTAGGGTGAATCCTCATAGTCAGGGGGAGCTTGAGGCGAACGGCAGAGGGGTTAATAACTTGGCGTATGGGATATGGGCCAATGAACTGTGGAGCTACTTTCTTGGGGGTATCGCGGAGGTGAATGTCCTTGGTGGAGAGCCAAACCATCTGACCAGGGCTGTAGGATGGAGCTGGAGTGCGATGACGGTCGGCGAAGCGGCAATTCTGTTGGGCGGACTGTTGGAGAGCTGCCCGGGTCCGAGTCCAATACGTACGGCAATGGCGCAGGTGGTGTTGAACAGAGGGTACCAGGATTTCAGTCTTGAGATCAGGAAACAATGGGGGTGAGTAACCAAGAGGAGCTTCGAAGGGAGAAAGACCAGTGGATGAAGAGGTGTGGCAGTTATGAGCGTACTCCACCCAGGGGAGAAAAGTGGACCATGATGATGGGTTATTGTTAATGACGCACCTTAAGGCTGTCTCGAGCTCCTGGTTGCACCTCTCCGCCTGGCCGTTGGACTGCGGGTGGTACCCAGAGGCAAGGCTAGCCTTAGCTCCCAGGGCCGCACAGAAAGCCTTCCAGACCTGAGATATAAACTGCGGCCCTCGGTCTGAGATGATGTCCTGGGGGATGCCATGCAGCCGGAAAACATGTTGGACCATGAGTTGGGCAGTCTCGGAGGATGTAGGGAGTTTCGCCAGGGGGATGAAATGGGCTGCCTTGGAGAATCTGTCCACAGTGGTGAGGATGGTTGTGTTGCCGTCAGAAGGGGGAAGACCAGTAACGAAGTCCACAGCAATGTGGGACCAGGGGCGGCTGGGGGTGGGCAGAGGTTGTAGGAGTCCTGAGGGTGGTTGGTAATCATTCTTGTTCTGGGCACAGACAGTACAGGCAGACACAAACTCGGTAAAATCTTTGTTTAACGTGGACCACCAAAAATACCTCCTGGCGAACGACAGCATGCGGCTGACTCCAGGGTGGCAGGTAAAGCGGTGGTTGTGGACCCAATCCAATACTGTCTTAACCATAGTGGCATGAACATACTTCTTTCCAGGGGGCATAGTGCTGGGATCAGCTCGCTGGACCTCCTAGAGATCCTTTTCAATGTCCCAGATGAGTGTACCTACAAAACAGGAGGAAGGGAGAACAGGAGAACCAGAGGAGGGGTCATCTGAGGGTGAGAATTGGCGTGAGAGGGAATCAGGTCTGACATTCTTAGATCCAGGTCTGTAAGTGATAGTGAAGTTAAAGCGTGTGAAAAATAAGGCCCATCTGGCCTGCCTGGGATTTAATCTCTTGGCGTTCTGGATGTAAGCAAGGTTCTTGTGGTCGGTCCAGATGATGAAGGGAGTCTCAGTGCCCTTGAGCCAGTGTCTCCATTCTTCTAAAGCCAGCTTGATGGCAAGGAGTTCCCGGTTTCCTACATCATAGTTTTGCTCTGCTGGAGAGAGACGGCGGGAGAAAAAAGCACAAGGGTGTACCTCATTGTCCGTGGGGTTCCTTTGGGAGAGAACTGCTCCGACGCCCAGATCGGAGGCGTCCGCCTCCACGATGAACTGTGAGTTTGGATCTGGGTGATGAAGAATGGGTGCAGAATAGAACCGGTGTTTAAGCTCACTGAATGCTATGTCTGCCTCAGGGGTCCAATTGAAGGCATGGAGGGAGGAGGTGAGTTGAGTCAGAGGGGCTGCCACTTTGCTGTAATCCCAGATGAATCTCCTGTAAAAATTAGCAAAGCCTAGAAAACGTCGTTTCCTGTTGGAAGGGGTAGGCCACTCAGAAACAGCTCTGGTCTTTTCTGGGTCGGTACACATCTTGCCCTGTTTGAAAATAAAGCCCAAAAAGGAAACTGTAGAGATGTGAAACTCAGTTTTCTGCTTTGACAAAGAGTTTGTTCTCAAGGAGTCTCTGGAGTACTGCTATTACGTGTCTCTGGTGTTCACTGAGGGATCTGGAGTAGATTAAGGTTGTCTTCAAGATATACAAAAACACAGTTGTTAAGAAAATCTCTTAAAACATCATTAATGAGGGCCTGAAAGACAGCGGGGGCATTGGTCAAACCAAAAGGCATGACCAGGTATTTGAAATGCCCCAGGGGGGTCTTAAATGCTGTCTTCCACTCATCGCCCTTTTTAACCCGAACCAAGTGGTACGCGTTTCTTAAATCCAATTTGGAGAAAACGGTGGCCAAGTGAAGTTGTTCCTGTACGGAATTGATGAGCGGTATTGGGTATTTATTTTTATAGTGATTTCGTTTAATCCCCGATAATCAATGCACGGGCGGAGACTCTTGTCTTTCTTTTCAACAAAGAAGAAACCTGCTCCTAAGGGTGAGGTGGAGGAACGAATGATGCCTGAGGCCAGAGATTCATCAATATAAGTTTTCATGGCCTCGTTTTTCTGGACCAGATAGATTGAAAAGCTTACTAGAAGGGCTTGGCGCCCCCTGGAGGAGATCTATAGCAATATCATATGGGCGATGTGGTGGGAGAGAGAGAGCTCTATCTTTGTCAAAAACTGCTGCGAGGTCATGATAACAAGTGGGGACCTTCGAGAGATCAAGATCAATGTTTTCAACATCTTATGGTGAGGTGTAGGTGCCACAGCGGACTTAAGGCAGTTTTGTAAACAATCACTCCAGCTGATAATGGACCTGGACTGCCAGTTAATGAGGGTATTATGTTTTGTCAGCCAAGGGTAACCGAGAATAACCTGAGGTACTGGAGAATCAAAAATGAAAAATTGTGCCATCTCGTGGTGGTTACCTGATATGATGAGCTGAAGACTGGTGGTTTGATGTGTGATGTCTGAGAGAGTCAGCCCAGTGATTCCGGTGATGCGTCGAGGTTGAGAGAGAGGAGTGATGGAGATGTTGAGCTGCTGGACCAGATCGCCGGAGATAAGGTTCTGCTCGGCGCCAGAATCTACTAATGCAGCAATAGGGAATTTTATGGAGTCAGCCAAAATAATAGTGGGTAGTGTGAGTCTGTTTAAGGGAGAGTTGGAAGTGTGACTCATAATACCTCCCGATCTACTGACAAGTCCTCACTTTTAGTTCCGGGCAGTTGGCGATAAAGTGTCCCTTTGTGCCGTAATAAATGCATTCTTTAGTGGCGATTCTGCGTCGCCTTTCCTCCGGGGTTAATCGGGTGCAGCCAATTTGCATGGGTTCTGGGGCTGAATGCATAGATTGATTTTCTTCTCCTTTAACAGAGGACTCAGGGAGTCGGACATGAAGCCCCAGTGGGTTCTGGGAGGTGTAGTCTCTCTCCCTCTTGCGTTTGCGGATGCGATTGTCAACACGGATGGCTAATGAAATTAGCTCGTCGAGGGATGAGGGTTGGTCTCTGGTGGCAAGCTGGTCTTTAATTTTATCAGTAAGTGAATTAAAAAAAATAGATCGAAGTGCTAGTTCGTCCCAACCTGATTCCTGTGCGAGGATGCGGAAATCCACTGAGTGTTCCGCCACCAAACTCCTCCCTTGCTTCATTGTTAGGAGTCGCTTAGCCGCTTCCTCCTGCTGGTGGGGATGATCGAACACCCTCCGGAATTCCTGGATAAACTCAGAAGCAGTGAGATTTTCCAGCGGGTGAGAGGCTAGGAAAGCATAAGCCCAATGTAATGCTTTACCCTTGAACGCTGTGACAATGTAGGTGATCTTAGAAGAGTTGTTGGTGAAATAGGACGGTGAGCGGGCAAACACTAACTCACATTGGAGCAAAAAATCACCACAATCAACACCGTTACCTTCAAACATTTCTGCCGGTCTTAGGTCTGGTTTACGTTGGGTCTTGGTGGGTGGTGGAGGAGCCGGCAGAGCGGGAGCGTCAGGTAGTAATGTGCTCAATTAGTTGTCAATGGCGGCCACCCGATGAGTGACGTGGTCCAGTAGGGAACTGGTAGTCTGTTGAAGATCAAAAAGTTTCTCGAGGAGTATCTGGTGGTCGGACAAAACA
>NW_013954203.1:27639-29282 GCF_001266775.1 Austrofundulus limnaeus
ACCACTGGTTTGGGTCTGGGTTTGGGGTCTTCACTTTCACCTGAAGGTTGCATGGAATCCTGTCTGTGTTTCCTGTCTGCTTTCAGGAAAGCCCAGTCAGGATAACCACACTGNTGGGAACAGAAGGGAATGAAGAAGAAATTAGACTTATTAGGAAAGCGTTATTTAAATTTTTACATAATACAAAATTAAAAAATAGAATTTAGACTGTGGAGGCTATGGAGTTGCATACTCTTGTACAGTAGGTGGCGGTATGCACCTGGAAGTTGTTTGTAATCCACCAATAAACGAAAAGAAGAAGAAGAAGAAGAACAGGAGGAGGTGGGTGAGAAACTCACCAAATGTTTCAATGCCTAGTCCCAAGAGAGAGGAAAAGAGTTGTCTCAGGAAATAAGAAAGAAAATTAGACATGTATGTTAAAGGTAAATGTTATAGGACCATCTCCAAGCAACTTGCTGTTCCTGTGACTACATATGCACATTTTATTCAGAAATTTAACATCCATGGGACTGTGGGACATGGCCGAAGGAGGAAAACAGATGACAAATCAAAGAGACGGCTAAAGACAAAAGAGCCCAGAAAACCTTCTAAAGAGATTAAAGGTGAATTTCAAGCTCAGGTAACATCAGTAACTATGTTTAGATGGACATAAGTACTCGCATTAAACGGCTATTCGGAATCATCATGTAAACACCCCATTCTGATCCGATTCAGTGCGATCAGAATGCTTTTGAAATCAGAATGAGAGAGGTGGTTTATGCCGTTTGATAGTCCGAACAGTGTGCATGTAAACACTTAATCTGATCATTTTATTCTGATGGTGAAAAACTGACCTGACTGTTCATGTCTTCTGACTTTAATCCACTGGTTTCTGCTCTTTTCTGGAGGGAGGGACAGCAGCATTGTAGTTTCCAGCAGCACAGAACTTTTCCTCCCATTTTCTCATTCAATAAAAAAGGAAGACAAACAGCCTGCGCTGCGTCACCTTGTCAAGAAATGTGTTATGTAATGTGATAGAAAAATGTATGATGGACACTCCCTGTATGCAATAGAATAAAAGGTAATCAATTGATTAAAAATGAATGTATTACAGCAGGGGTGCCCGACCTTTTTTGAACCAAGAGCTACTGTTGAAGTTGGCAGTTTGCCGAGATCTACTCGTCCAGTCTCAATTTCAAAAAAACGTAATTTTTCGTCTCCCTACTCCTCACTTCTTTAAATAAAAAAGAACGTAACATGTTGCTAGTTTTATTTAATTTAAAGTATTGTCAAACAAAACTATCTACTTAATTTATTTATTCACCTACAAAAAAATGATAAAATCCTTACTTTTAACTCCTGACAGAGAAACAGAAAAGTGATGCTCTAACAAAAAGGATATATTTTTTTACCTCCTTCAATTAGTACTCACTGTAACGTGCGAGCTATGAGGGCTGAAAACCTGCACACTGAGAGAACCACGGACTTAAATAACTTTGGAGCAGGGGAACTCGTCTCCATTTATTCAAAGAACTCTCCTCTCTTCTCTCCATACAGGGGAGGAAAAACAAAAAACTATCAAGGTCAGCGTGGCTACCACAAGAGTGCTGCCCTTTTTTCAAAGTCAAAGCACACAATATAAAACTATCTCATTTATACTATAA
>NW_013954203.1:30263-46689 GCF_001266775.1 Austrofundulus limnaeus
GTCGTGTTCAGACTGTCATAAAAAAATTGGATATGAGTCAGATGGGTCAAAAAAAAGGATTTGGGTCGGATTTGCCTGCAGTGCGAACGTAGCCTTACCAACCAACCAACCAACCAACCAACCAACCAACCAACCAACCAACCAACCAACCAACCAACCAACCAACCAACCAACCAACCAACTAACACAAAGGTGCCAGTCAGTGTACAAGACACTAGTCTGGTCTAAAATGTAATAAAAACAACAAAAACACACACTGTGACAAGTCTAGAGGAGACAAATTTTTATGCAAGAAGCTATATAAAAATAAATGTATSTCTACCTTAGTGGGACTTCTGACACTACCCGGGGTCTCATAGGTGGGCAGTATGATGTGTAACAGGTCTCCAGATGATCACCAATCTTTGTGGATCTGTTCTTGGACTTGATGATTTTCATGTGAGAGAAAGCTGACTCCAGAACTCTACATCCATGTGACTTGTTGCTCTGGATTTGATCCCAATGTCATTTTGCAGAAAAACCTAATTTTCAGCACCGGAGCAGTACAGCTGAAACATGAATTTGGACACATCCATCCATCCTGGTGGACAGCTGCACGTCTTGTAGCAGCCACTTTAATTTTTAACATCACGGAAAAACACGTCTGCAGCATTAAACGCTTCTTTCTTAAATTCGTCATCGCTGAAAGATGTTTTCCGCAGTGTGTTTTTGTGTTGAGGCAGGTACAGGGCTGCATTAGCAGCCTTACCTTAGCTTAGGAGGGGGAATCCATCTCATAGCGTTTGTGCATTGTTTTGAAAGAAATGCAGTTCCACGTTATCATTTTTGGACAAGCCAAGGCAGCGCTCGAATTACATGTGAGTCCTCTTCCCACTCAGGTGAAAATAATAAGTTTTTGTTTGCTTGTTAGCTGTCTTTCGTTCATTCTTTTCCGCATCGCTGCTTTGTTGTGAACACGTGACCCTAAAGTCTCGCAAGACCATGTTCAGAGTGCTGTTTCATCTCACCCAAAAAGAAAAAAATTGTNCACACACACACACACACACACACACACACACACAAGTTTGCACAGCTGTCTGATTGGGGACATTCTGTTGACTTCCGTTAGTTTCTGCCCCCACTTCTCATGAGAGCTGTAAAACTCTTACACACATGAGTAAATGTGRAGATTTAGCAGCGGACTGGTGCATCTTTCATAGTTGACAGCTGCTGGGTTGCCCTGTTGTCTATTGTTTTTTGACAAATAAGTCTCTCTTTCGTTTTGTTTCTGCAACAGTGTACACTCTTTTGTTTCCCTTTTGTTCCCAGTGGTTGCCAGAGAACTGCAAATAGGTAATAAAATAACATGCCTAAAACAGAGTCAAAGGTTTCACCTGGACTTACTCCGATTGATGTTACTAAACAAAAACATCCCTTAATTACAGGAACTGAGAAGGTATCCAAAAAGTTACATAAACGTTGGCCTTATATTCAATAACCCTGGCCGGAATTTGGTACGTTTAATCCAACAGTCATTGAAACAATTCAAGTTTTAGTGACTGCTTATAAAGCCGAACAGACACAAGGTAGGCGCGGAAAAAAACGTAAAGACAAACGTGCTGTAGAACTTGGTATTTCGAAGCTTTTTTCCGATGAAGGCCAGAAATGTCTACAAGCTTATAAGGGTAACGATGATTTCCAAGTTACACAGACGCCGTCAGTAGGAAACGACAAGTCCAACACACCACCTCCAGAAAAACTGAAGACAGAGGTGGATGAACCTTTCTCTCACTTCTCCACCTGCTTGTCCTCCACCGTATCTACGTGTGAACATCTACCCACAACTCCCGGTGATTAATCAGGAAGGATGTTATCGTGTTGAAGATGATGAACGACAGGTTCTGGAGACGGGACAAGCCAGAACCACCATCACAATGTATCTGGCCACGAAGTGCAGAACCAGTGATGCAGCTCTGAGGAAAAAGACAACAGATAGTTCCCAGAGAATCACTTCTGACAGAATCAACACTCATAGTGAATCGGATGACACACTGGGAGGCTACACCCAGCGTATTAAACATATCCTGCAGAAAGCTGAGTTAAAGGGCAAAAGACAGCCAAAGCAGATCATCTTAGACAGCGACTCCAGCGAGGCAGATTCTGAAGACAGCTGTGTGTCCTCTGACGGTCAACAAGGCTCTGACGCTGGCATTTCTGTGACGCCTAAACCGCCGGACATCGAACAAGTGCTAGAAGAGCTAAGGGCGATTAAGCATGACCGCCGTGCTGAGTTGAAACAACCAGCGGTTGCTGACAGAACAATTGCAGCAGCTGAAGATAAAAGAAAAAGAATTAAAACAAAAAAATAGTTCAACGCAGCCTTCCTGGAAGATACAACTTCAGAAGGAGAGACGTTAAGAAGATGGCCCCTGTCCTAATCCGTGGACAGAATCTCGAATATAAACCTTGGCGGAACACGGACATGTCAGACATAATCAAAAAACTGCCAGTACTCCAGGATGGTGCACAGCCATGGATCTCGAAGCTGGAAAAAGCATTTACTGGTACTCAGCCCGCAATGGGGGACATTAAACATCTTCTGGCAAACCTTCTTGGGGTACCGGCCATGGAGGAGCTTTTACAGAAGGCTGGACTCCATAGACAGGTGGGAACAACGGTGTATGACGCAGAACTTTTTGCAGCATACAGAGGACAGATGCGGAGGGCTTTGAGAGCAACATTTCCAGCTAATGTTCATCCAGATAATATAATCATCTCACCGATGGGGGAACAGGAGAATGCAAGAGCCTATGTGTCAAGAGCTCATCAAGCCTGGAGGAATATTACCGGAAATGACCCAGATTTCAACCATATGGAACAGTCCATCCTCTGAGCAAAGATCCAAGAAGGGCTGCCACCACCAGTCAGGAACAAATGGGCAGAGGTGGTTGGACTGGGCAGCATGATGAGAAGTGTGTACACCGACCATGTGGCACACCTGGTTGATTTACATCGTAAAAGGGAACAAGCTCAGGAACGACAAGACCAGGAGACGCTCAGAAAGCTCACCCAGRTGCAACTGATGGWCAGTAAATATAAAGACAAGACTTGAGCTGTTGTAATGCAAACCCAACAGAGTCAACATCCACTGCCAAAAAAAAATGGATGGGGGAAGAGCCAGCATTAGCTTTACCTGATTATTAAAAATACTAAGAATAATAATAATAACTTAAAAAGGCTTTGTCTTATTTGTGTCCATCTCAACTGGAGGTGGAAATGTATGCATTGTTCTATGTCAACAAACTGGGACAGGGTTAAGTCAAATGGCCGAAGACCTGTCGAACCAATTGGAAGGATGCCCATCCTGTTGCTAACTTTCTGTGTTGTGAAGTTATACCCAGATGGGGACTTCCGGATAGGATTTCATCAGATAATGGGAGAGAGCTTGTAGATAAAACTGTAAAACTGATCCTATAAACGTTAAGAATTAAACAACACCTTGGATCTGTTTATCACCTTGACAGCCAAGGCATTTGWGAAAAATTGAATGTGGTGCTAAAATAACCACCTGGTAAAAATCTGTTAAAATCCGGATCCGAACTGGGTGGCTGCATTTTCACTTATTTTAATGATGTTTTGTTTTTGTACTCTGTTGCTGACTTTTGCAAAAGCCCTGATTTTAAGATGGGTAGGAGTGGTGATGTTTGACAACCAAGCTCAAAATGCCATTATTAAATGGAAATGTGAGCGAAGAAGAACTGATTTACATACAAGGTGATGATGTTGTGGACATGTACCCAATTTAAGTATTTTGTTTGGTCTGGTTAAACTTCACAATTTGTCTGTGTGTTGACACTGTGAAGGGAAAGGTGTGTAGGACGGGTGCCAATTTTTGTTGGATTCAGTTTTCTCCTGTTTTTGTAATCTAGGGATGTAAGATAGATGTAATTTGTTTGTTTTGTTTTGAGAGACAGGACAGCAGTTACTCAGAAAGTTAGAGTCTTTTTGTTTGTTGTGTTGGCGAAAGCCCGGTCTGAAGATATAATTGATACTGTTTTCCTTTTATTACTTCAGTGTTTATTTTTGGCCATGAGTAACTGTTATGACATCACATATAATATTCTTCTTTTCTCTTTATTTACTGATATGTTTATTGTCCTATATTGTTTGCCTAAATAGTTATTTTTTCTTTCTTCTCACATATGTCTTTTATTATTACTTTTGTTTGATTTTGTTTATTAATTTGATTTGGCTCAGTCCTTTATTTTTCACTGAGCACCAGGAGCAGTATAAGTGTCACAGCTCCTGTATTTAGTTCCACATCTCACAGCACATTACCTCTGGGACATTTGTAACATTACTCATCAGCATTTTATTGACATGATGATAAAGTCTGTTTTCCATGCGTGGTATTGAAACTTATCATTTTTTGCAAGATACTAGTGTGGCGTTTTCTGTTTTCCAGGACACCAGGCATGGACTTTGGACTCACTTTCTTGGGCAGGACTCATAAATCTGTCACAGTACGAAGCCCTTGGACTCTGGGTTGTATTAGCTCACACACTTTTGCCACAGGAAAGGACTGAACTCAGGCACCAGGGGTGAAAGAAAAGAAAAAAAACTGCAGTTGTTCGGAACCCTTATAATCTTTTTATGTGTTTATCCTTTGGTTTTTATTCCTTATATCATATTGTTTGATGTGACAATCATTTACTATGTGTTACTTATTATTTTTGACTGTCATATTGAAGAAATTTATAGTTTGTTATAGCTCAGTACTGATTATAAACAACACCAGAGTATTAGGGTTTCCTCATTTTATAATACTTTTATAATGTTTGTTATATTATGTGTTAATTAAATAGGGTAGATACATGTCCGAATCAATAACAACACATAAGTGAACTGTTTTTAAACCATTAGATTAAGGTTGTTGTCTGAATGCCGGTGATTCAGCCATAGGTCAGCAGGGGGCGAACTCAGGCATTGAAGATACTGGAAGATACTGGAATGTATTTAACAAGTGACTTCCTGTTTATGAGTCAGTGTGGTTTCGCTTGTCATTCTGATGGCAATAAACCTCACTCCGGAATTCTGGTGTTGTTGTTCTGGTGCATTTATTTCTTATCACAGATCATTTTATTTAACACTGGTGTTTTCATCTGACTTCAGCCGATATTAAACACGTATTTTCTTACAGTTTGGTGACTCCCGACATTCGGCTGCGGATCAGTTTACTGCGAGTGAGGCTGGAGTGGAACTCCTTCGGCACAGGCCTTTCGGGGTGACCGTCGGATCGCTATACGTCCTGGCGCCAGTAAACAGGTGAGCAAAATATTTTTTGCTTTCCAGATTGTTAATAAAACTGGGACTGTGTGCCGATCGGGGGCTTATCCGTTGTGGCTTGTGCGGGGCGTTGAACCAGACTCACTAATTGTTAGCTTCTGTATTAGCATTGCTAAGCTGATGAAGGTCCCAGCGTGGCAATGTTAGCTTATTAGCTTATTGATCGTAGACATAACAAGCGCTCTTTGCTAAAACGGACGGTAAAAAACGGGTTTTGAACAGTTTAACATATCGATCTGCTGTGATTTAATGTCATACAATAATTTATTTGTTTAGAGTGCTCGTCTGAGGCCGTTTTAAGCGCATTTCCAAAATCCTCCAGGTGGGCTTTCTGTCAAAGCCACTCTGTGGAAGGTGGGTGAACCTCCAGGTGAGCTAATCTTTAAGTAGCCACGCTGTGGTAGGTGTAGGACTAACTAATTAGGTGGTGGGTCTGAGTGAGCAAATTGTGCGTCACCATAAGGAAAAATCCAATAATTATTAGTCTATGATTACCTGGTGGGGGGCTATGCATGGTAGTAATAAAATAAATAAATAAATAAATAATAGTTAAATCCTTTCCAGAGGTGGGTTGTGCATGCATTTTAGGAAAAATCCAGGTATCAAACTATGTCTTTCTTGTTTCCTGTCTGTGGGAAAATGTGTAGGCTGGTTTGCCATTGAGCAGGTGTTTATTCACATGGCTGTGTCAGGTATTGATTTTAGAGTAAAAGTACTCTTCAGTTAAGAAGTCTAAAAAGTGACTACTAGTTGAACTGTGAGACATCTGTGGTTGTGTGTACATATTTCGAGGTTGTTTTTTGTTAGTTTAGGGTAACCAGGCTAGAAATTGTTCAACAGTAGAAGTGTTGAGTTATACTGCTAATAGAGTTGTCTGTCAGGTGTGCCAGTAGGGTCGGTGAACAAGACTTCCAGAGCGGTGGTTACGTGTATACATTAATAAAAATGTCTGATAAGTTTATAGAGGAGCTGAATAACTTTCAACATGGCTCATTGGGTGTAATTTTGTACCGGACGTTTCAGATCTACCTTGAGGACATAGAGTCTAAAAATGTAAAAATAGAGAAGGATGTATTTAAGCAGATGTGTAAGGTTGTTAGCTGACGGTGATTTTTGCCGGCTGGATTTAGCAGCAACCACCCCTGCAGCTGTGGAGAGAATTATTTGTAGATTGGAGGGTTCATGGCAACAGGGCTTAAAATCAGACAAAGAAAAGTCTGTTTTACAGACTAAACAACCTCCAGAAAAGGAAAAGATTTATAAATACTGGCGCCGTATGTTCAGAATTATGACTGAAGTTCTGACCTCTAGCAAAGAGGGTGAAAACAAGACCTTGACATCTGACAAACTCTATGCAGACGCTCACACTACACATTGTGACGCAAATGACAAGAGGAGCTCTCATGAAGGAGCCTCTGAGACTAAACAGGATCAGGTGACAACAGATGTGACTGACACTGAGCAGAAAACAGACATGGCTGACATTATAAGTCCATTTAAAGAAGTAGTTAAAATGTTAGCTAACGCTAAGGAGCTAATGCCTGTTTATGACTTGTGGTTTGCTCATGTGATCAACTTTAATGAGAAACAGCTGAATGACAGAGAGGCTGAAAAACAAGAGATGAGTTCCTTGGAGACACAGTCAAATACAGATAAGCTTAATTATTTAAGAGACAACGTCAACCAAGTACAAGAAAAAAGTACAGTTCAGATGTCTCAGTGGAAATTGCTCAGATAGGCCTACAAAAAGAGGTGTTGGTGCAGGGAGCAGGGGGGCAAAACAATGACCCTCAATATTATCAGCATCGTCAATATTTGCCTGTCACAAGGAGGAGCACAGAATTGGGTTTTAGAAGTGTTGTTAACAAAAAGAGTTGCAAGTTGTGTTTTGTGTGTTGGCTGTTGAGTATTTGTACAACAATATTATCTGCCACAAACAAAACAAACAAAACATATTAGTCACTAGAAATATGGTTGAAATAAGTTTAATTTGGCTGTTGCAAATAAAGCTAAGATATGGGAGAAAATAAAAATAAAAAGCAGTAAATAGATAAATAAGTAATAATTGAAATTGGGAGGTACTAACTTTTCCTGTGATTTCTGACATTTTTGTGTTGAGTAGGTACTTCACTGCTGAAAAGGACTGTGGGAGAAAAGCAACGATGGTGAAGCAGGAGAAAATCTGCATTATTTAAGTGTCTTAAGTGGGATAAGGTAAAATAATTTTAGAAAACAAAAGGTAAAAGGAGCAGGTTCACCTGATGATCCCATTCACACAAGACAGGTAGCTGTGTACAAATTWGCATTAATGACTAGATTAGGATGGTGCTTGTTACAAACAGATTATGGATAAATGCGTTGTTCAAAATGGTATGTCCAAATAAACAGGATAGTGGATGATGGCAAAATGTAAAACACAGGTGTTAGCAATTTAGTTGTAAGACAGTAAAATAAGGTAAATAAAATAAAATAGATTAAAATTGAATAATATGAGTGATACATAAAAGGGAATAAAAAGGACTTAGATGTAAAGATTGAACAATTGTTTAAAACATTTATTTTCATAAACAAAAGGTATAAATAATTTACAGGAGTAAAGTTTTGTCTACTAAGTTTTGTCTAATAATGAAATGTGACCTGATCTGTGCAGGGTGGCATCATATCACTGAGTCACTTACTTGATAAAGGTAGTGATCCTTCAATACTGGAAAATTAGAATAAGGGGTTTGATGTAGGGACCTTGCTTCAGATAATTTTAATGTCATAAATCTCATTTTTAGTATGTGGTGGTGGTGGTTCCCTTTGAATTATGGATGAGTGGTGAAAACATGCACAGTGAATTCAGTGAGCTGGTTTTCTGAGGAAGATCATATAAGACAAAAAGACAGAAGCAAAGTGGACTGAGCTGCAAAACACTTCTCTTGTGGACATGTTGTGACACACAGATGGAGTAAAGACACTGAGTTGGAACCATCGTTCAAGCCAGATGATGGTACAGCTACAACTTGGACATTAAAGACAATGTGCCAAATGAAAACCTGAAAACTGTGAACTATGAACTCCGGTGGGGGCACGGAGAGACTGCCTTGCGAGTCAAGCAACATTGTTCTCTGAATATGAAATGAAACTGGAGGATCTGTGTGTGATACATCTGCTCTCTGTTTGCAGGAGGGAGGCGGTTGCTGCATTGTGCTGGATGTGAGATTTATAGACGGTTTGGTAAAGGAGAAGCTGATGCAGGACACCTAATGAAACAGCAGGAATATGGAAGTAGGATATTAATAATGTTGTATGTAAATAAATGTGTATGATGCTTGACGACTTGAGGGGATGATGATGTTCAACCTGTACAGATCAGAATGAGTAGTTTATAGCTGAATATTACTGATAGGGTATGTCATTTTAAAAATCATTTTTGTTAACTGAAACATATACAAACTAATTAGACATCAGGTATAATGCAAAACCGATAAAAATTTACTGACTGAAAGGAAATAAGTAAATAAATAACTAAAAATAAAGACCTGACACAATGTTGTAATGCAAAACCTAAAAGTATTATGAATTGGATTTTGACTGAATATTAGTGGTGATAATATTTAGAGATATTTGAATAGACATCACATTACCAAGATAAAAACATGTAAATGTTTAACGTTAGGAACTTAGCTCTAGAATTAGATTGTCTGGGGTTAAAAGCAGGGGACTTAGATTAATTAAAGTACTGTTTGATTTAAGTTGTAAAATTCTAAGATCTTAAGAAACGCCATATATACAAATTTGTTAAATGTGTGATAATGCTGATGAGTTTATTCTGTGAGGATAATAAAGACTAAGAGAAAGTCATTGAAAAATGACATAATTATTTATGTGTATTGATTCATCCTACTTAGAAACCCATTTATAAATATATAGAGATAACAGTGTTTGAGTCAATAAGAATAAAACGACAGGTCAAATTAAAGTATGGGAGTAAAAGTTAAAAGCGGGACATTAATAAAATAAGGTGAAACAACTTATACTATACAAACAGTCAAAAGCTTTTATAAAAATAGATCTTTATTTTAGTTTTATATAAGGTGAGGTTAGAGGAAAATCTAAAATAAGCGGTATTGTGACAACATCACAGTCTTAGAAGTTTAATAACAGACAAAATGGAAGACAGAGTTGATGATTACTGATAAACAGATTTTGTAAGAGCAAAGGTAGAAAAATAGCAAACTGAGCATTACTGATAGGTAAGAGAGAGACCATTTGGGTTTTAACTTCATAGAGCTTTAAAAGAGGTACAGAGCTAAATTTATTAGTTATGGTAAATTAGTGTTTGTAGCATTTTGAAAAAAGTAAGACATATTGTTTAAATAAACATATGAAGAGTTTACCAATTAGAGAGTTAATACTTAAGACGTCATCTTAGACACAAAATAAAATTAAGCCCTTAGAAGTGTTATTGGGCATGGTGGGTCTGCAGGGTGCAGCTAAAATGTTTCTACACCACTGGTTGTTACTGGTATGACAGGTTTAGCAGCAGGTTCTCTTAAGCTGCCAGCATTTCAAGCAGGTTTGACCAGGTGGTGTGAGGGACTGGTGTGTTTAAAGAATTATAATTTGGTGGGGATTTAATACTTCTAAAATCAATATGAAATAGTCGGACTTAAACAAATAGCTGATGTTAAATAACCAGCTGGTTCTTGGACAGTTGGATCAGAAAACTGTTAACTCCTGCACAAGTAATAATGTGTAGAACTATGTTAGTATTATTGACACATTTTAAAAGGGATCAGTTAACTTTATAATGGGTTGGAGGTTAACATAAAAAGACAATTACTCTATTAAGCTAGTGTATCTGGAAACTACTGTATTTCACATACGATTATTTTGAGGACGAAAACAAACAAATGTATAAGCATTCTGTTATATCAACATCTCACTAATATTTCTAAAAGTAAACTTGTTTTTTTAAGGGGGCCTTGAAGTGTCAGTATAGAATCATGGGAGGTAAAAAGTTTGAGGTGTTAAAAACTATTTGAATTTTTTAAATTGCAGTTTGTCAAACAGAGGATCGCAAATTAGCTTCATCAATTAGTATAGAATTAAAACAGGTAAATTATGAAAATAAATCTTATATTCTCCATGGTGGACTTTTGCGGATCGAAGTAATCTATTTTAAGCATGACTTGTAGTTTCTTTGAGGAAATATTTTCTAGTGGCAGTACATGGTTAATGAAGGACTTAATTTGTGCGGTGAAATTGGATTACAAAACTCTAACTGCAAAACTCTCTTAAGTATTTGAACTATATATGGTTTTAAATATACATGCGTTTTAAATATGATTTTACAGCAACAGAATAGTTAGTGGGTGAACCTTGGAGTAAACAACAAGAGAGTAATTAAAAGTAAATTAAATAAAGCAATTAAAATTTTACCTGAGTTAAGTTGATTTGATGAGGTAATGATGTTCACATTAAATATGTTCTGAGGACGACAGGTTCTTCTCAGCAATGAAGGAGTTAAACATAGATAGTACACAGGAAAATATTAATTTAAGAACTACCTGAATGAGGAAATTGTGGACTCTGATTAGAAGTGCCAGTTGAGAGATATAGTTGAATATAGTGTAATAGCAACGTTAGAAAAGTTCTGGGTAATTAGATTAAATTTAAAATGGCTGGATATGATAAAATAAATTCTATGAGACTATTTGAGATGAAGGGGGTGACGTAGGGAAACAAATAAAATGAAACATATTGATAGAACAATTTCTTGCAAATTAGCATAAAATATAAGGGTTTCTTTTAGAAAGGTTATTCTGCGGAGTAAGTGTATGAATAGTTGTTTACTTTGATTTGGACCGAGTCAGTGTGCTGGAGGGTCAATATTGGTTAAGGTTGGTGAAGAAATTTTGTAATTGATTAATTGATTATTAGATTCAGTTTGGTATTTTATACTTTCTTATCGTTTAATTTTGTAAGGTTGAAGCTGACAAAGAGGTGGTGTGTTGGTGTGTTATCATTATGTTCTTTCTTTTAGCCTAAACAAAACTGAGTRATGTTCTTGAGTGGAGGGTAATAGGTTCCACATCACTTGGTGTAATCAGAATGACATGTACATTATGTTCTGAATTGATTGTAAGAGTAGAAAGACATTTGTCAGAGTGTATCAGCTAAGGTCTGAGTGAGGACTGGGTACTGAGTGATGTAAGAGTAGATTGAGTCAGAGGTCAGAAAATAGAGCTTTAAAGAAGAAAATTAGCTGAATTATGTTTGTTTTTTGTAAAACTTGGAGTAAGAGGTCTGAAAATGAAGTTTTGAAGAAGAACTTTAGTTGAATCATGTGTATTTCAATGTTTATAATCATTTTGGTTTGGATTCGTTTGAGTAGTTTGTAAAGTGAAAACAGGCCCTTAACAGGATGGGGTGTAATTCATATTTGCGTGAAAATGTTATCTGTATATGTGGATGTTTTCTTTATTAGTGTATGGAACCCATAATGGTTGAATGGACGAATGAACACTAATACCCAGATAATGACATTAATATTTCAAAATAAATTTGATGGCGAGTAATTGGATTTGCTGCAGCACAAATTCATAAAACCAAAACGACTGAAAAAGTTTAATAAACATTTTTATCAAGGTGTACAGGGGGAATAATTGATGGGATTAAAAGTGGTATCATTGGTTTAAATGTCGTCATAATAAATGATAACTTCTTGTTTTACAGGAAATAAGTGTGATGTGGACCAATCGGTGAAACTCACCTGTACAAATAAGGAGGAGGAGAATGTGTAACTGAATAAGGGGGAAATGGAGACGTCACATCTCCCAGAATACATCTGGAAATTTGAAGGTTTTTAAGATGTGTTATATGCTTAAAAGATCAATTAAAATGCCATACAGCAGGTAGAGATGTCATTTAAATCCCAGTGAAAGAGGTGGTGATTCTGTGCCATCATTGCTCTGTGAATATATCATTCAGAGCAAGGTTTTTACAGGTCATGTCAAGCCTCGTTTGGGTGAAACTGATGGGACAAAGACTTTGCATGAAAGAAAATAACTGCTTCCAGTATGTATGATAATGTTTAACTGTATCATTTTGATTGTATCAAAACATAACAAATCCCACGGGTCTCAAGCTTGGAGTAATAAAATTTTGACTTACAGGTGGAAATTTACAAGGTTTCACTGAGGTGGTGAAAACTAATATTTAATTTTTCAGGACAATACAGCAGATGATGTTGTCAATCTGATGTGAATAACTGTGATGTGAATTACTGTCTGCGCATGCGTAACCATTCTCTTTCAGGATTTATGATTTAATTTGGTGATGCTTAGAAGGGGTTCAATAATTGTCGGATGTTAAGTTATAGTTCATAGTTGTTATTAAAAGACAGTTACACGTGTTAGGCCTGAAGGTGGCAGTAGAGAGATACATTGTGGTTAATTGAAATGATGATGTGTTGCTGTTAAATTATGTTATTGGTGTGATCATTATAGGATGGTTAGATGAACGTTTGGGGGGTGTCACATTGAAATGGTAGATTCTTTGGCTAATTTATACCACTAAGGGGGTATATGGAGATGGTCTAGCAGTTTTTTCTAAGTGGTTGGTAAATATGGCGAGTATGGAATTATAAAATAGCTTTATAGCTGGCACGAACACTGACACTACTGGGTCAGTTACAAAGGCTGTTAAAAGTCTTAGGTCATTGTCTGTGGAGATGCATGATGTGTCAAAATCAGCCACGCAAACTGAGGGATGGTTTATTAATGTGTTTGGAGGTTGGAAGAAGGTCATGTCAACTGTGGAAATGCAATTGGTCATGGTGGTGGTAATACTGGGTTTTTGCTGTTTTTGTGGCATTCCTGTGGCAATAGTGTTGTGTTTAAAGGCCAACTCCCAGATTGTTCAAAACACCTTCGATCAACATCGGAACATCGATCAATATCAAATGATACAGACATCGGACACCACCCCAATGCCACCACTGACATCCACTACGACGAAGATAATTGATGTGTGAAATCTCCAGAAGTCCCTGAAATTGAGGATTCTGGCTGACATTTTTGAATGGAAAGTTAAAACTGTAATAGTTACACCCACTTAGTCGGACATGAACATATAGGTTAGTTTGTGTTGATATGAGATGTCATTGATAAAATGTTTTCTGATTTCCATTTGTTTTTCATTACTAAGTCTGTTTAGGGAAGTCACACTAAGCAGGTATGATTTGTTATGCTTAAAATTATTAATGAACTGGTTGTTGTTTTTTATTTTTATTTAAATTTTTTGATATTTTCATATTGTAATAAGTTGCAGGTTATTAACCAGGTCAGTTTGATGCTGAGAAAGAGATGGGACAGTGCTGAGGACTTGTCTCCAGCGGTGGGCTACGTGCTAGGAACCTCTAGCCCCGAGTATTATAATAATAGCTGACCTGGTTGATATATTTTTATATTTTTATATTTTTACATTTTGAGTGGGGTGGGATAAATGCATGATATTACTATATTTCAGGGCTGGGATGTTAGAAGTTTTCCACATTGTGCTGTATCGCTTAGAGCAAATTGCAAACACATTTGTGCCTTAATGCGAACATATAGATTAGAAATTTCTTATTTTATTTCACATGTTTGAACATGTGAAAAGGGGGATTGAAGAAATTTATAGTTTATTATAGCTCAGTACTGATTATAAACAACACCAGAGTATTAGGGTTTCCTTATTTTATAATACTTTTATAATGTTTGTTATATTATGTGCTAATTAAATAGGGTAGATACATGTCCGAATCAATAACAACACATAAGTGAACCGTTTTTAAACCATTAGATTAAGGTTGTTGTCTGAATGCCGGTGATTCAGCCATAGGTCAGCAGGGGGCGAACTCAGGCATTGAAGATACTGGAAGATACTGGAATGTATTTAACAAGTGACTTCCTGTTTCTGAGTTAGTGTGGTTTCGCTTGTCATTCTGATGGCAATAAACCTCACTCCGGAATTCTGGTGTTGTTGTTCTGGTGCATTTATTTCTTATCACAGATCATTTTATTTAACACTGGTGTTTTCATCTGACTTCAGCCGATATTAAACACGTATTTTCTTACAATATTATGATCATCTTATGTAGTGAGCGGAGTCTCATGGAAAAATCTAACTCACTTTGTATTAATGCATGACTCACGTTGCATTTTGTCCTTACTAGCTTAAGTAACAAACCAGGACAAGATTGGCTTTGGAAAGTCCCTAAAATTAGTTTAGGTTAATTGTTAGATTCAAACGGAGTTTTCTTCACAGATTGGCTTGGAGTGAGGATCTCTCTAGGACCTGCGGTCTTTTCCCCACCCCTGTTTCATGGGGAGGTTTTTCTGATCGTGAAGGGTCAGCCTTCAGGTCCCCTGCTGTGACACAGATTTGCTCTATAAGTTCAGTACCATCAGTACCATCAGTGACCACTGTGAAAGTCTGCCTTCTTCACAGCCTGCATCAGAATGGTATATATTTTTTATTCCATGGATGTTAGAAAAATGTCATGCTAGCTAGCCAAAGTTATGCAATCAGTAGGCTAGGTTATTGAACAACAGAACATATTTTGACACTTTCCAACACATATTTGTCAGAATAGTCCTAGATTAAACTAGCAGACACCATCTGCACTGCACCTTGGGTGACCAGATTTGATGCATTTTGTTTAGATCACGCTGACTTCATTACTCCAGATGCAGTAGGCAGCTGCTAGCATCAATGGTAACTGTGATTTTTTACTGTGTACTGCTTTGGTCTGCAACTATGTAAATATTGAAGGTTTTCTCAAGGGTTATGTTTCTTTTTTCTAGAACGTGTGTCAACATAAAACGACAAGCCGTGGTTTAATGTAGGTTTGGACCCACCATGCTCCCCGGATCCCGGCCCTGCTATGTCACGTCCTAGTTGTAGCTGCACGCAGAGCAGCAGCAGCAGCAGTCAGGTATACCAGTTACGAGGCAGTATTTGTGCCAATAAGTTATGAGTGGATTTTTTGTTTTGTTTTAAAACTATTTTAGATATATGGTATAAAACCACCTTATGGATTTGTACATTTCGGTAGTTACTGTGCACTAAATAACAAACATTTATTATGTTTAAAATATAAGCACAAACATCAACTTACTATGTTTATTAGGTGAGGCATTATACCACCGTCAGGTACAGGAGAGAGGCAGCGATGTCGGGAGGAGAGTCCGGGAGGGAGATGGTCGGTAGGGCCTCTTGAACCAGCACCAAACGACTGTCCATAAATCCCAACTGTTTCTCCAGGTAGTTAGTAAAACTATCTGGAGTAAAATGGGAATTGTTTAGCTAGGAAACAACGAACAAAATCTCTATGCTATTGCTATGTGATGCTATCTGCGATTAGCAAGTGAAAAGCAAGGCCTAGCCAAGGCGAAGGACTTTTTATATTGCTGGAGAAGCAGGGGACAGGGCTAAGCCAGGGTCATGTTTAAGGCGGCTGTGTGACGAAACGCAGCCGCCTTTTAAAGCATGCCCAAAAAAATCTTGAAACAAACATATCTTTAAAGACAAACTGATCTATTCCTCCAAAATTAAAGTATCTACAGTTGTGAGATTTTTTTACTCATTTACAACAATGCAATTGTSACATTTATAATGCTTAATGAAGAAAATATTAAAATTTACTTTACACGGTCTTTAAGAATCTCCAAAGCGGGTTCATTATTAATAAACTTTGTACTTTTACCGCAGCTCCATCATTTCTTTTCTGATAATTCATTAAGATTTTTTGTTCTCTATCCACCCCACATTTTTTCAGACAGGTCATTTTACATTTCTAAAAAATGTTGATTTAAATACTGTTTTCAATATTGATAAATAGGGTATATAGTGACAGATGACTTTAATATAAACGTAATCCTTAAAGTCTTGACATGAGCCTAAAGCTGTTGTATTGTAAGTGAGAGGTCAATTGTACCTTTACTATATATGAGGACTTAGATCAGAGTAAGAGTCAGCATGGAGAAACAGCCAACCAGCTGGTATCCCCCCCCACCCCAAACATACGCATGCACGCACACACACACACACACACACACACACACACACA
>NW_013954203.1:47689-49132 GCF_001266775.1 Austrofundulus limnaeus
CACACACACACACACACACACACACACACACACACACACACACACACACACACACACACACACACCACAACCACCACCTCAAACAATATGAGTCCTGTTCTCAGATAGTGACAGAGCATATGCATTGTGGGAAGTAAGATCTCAGTGGTTCATCCCATAGAACTCATCGACACTCCTGTTCCGGTCTTAGGTGAACCTCATTACTTGCCCGACCTCTCTTTCCTTTTGACTGCCATTACCCAAACTAAGCTCATTTGTCCCCCCCAATAGACCCATGATCTGCCTTTTGTTTGGGGTCCAACCTCCCATTCATTTCCCCACAGGAGAGCAGACAAAAGAGGAAAAGATGCAGGACTGAGCCCTTTTGCCCAGACAGTCTTTGGAAAGGCAACCATAAAGAGATGCAGGACTTGAATTAGCGGGGCTTTTTTGCTTCAACCATAGACCCTGTCTGTGAGGATGTCCTCTGCTGTCTATATCGTCTCTGAGGGAAGCATCAGTTTGTGTGTCTCTGTGTGCACTGAAATGAAGACAGCACTTAGCAGTTCGACACTTCAGCTGTACAACAGAAAAGTAATTATTGAATAATTCTCACCAGCCACCAAAATCCAAAGGACGACAATTATTTTACTATGTCTTTGTGTTTTTCTGTGTCTGTCTGTTAGCAAATTACGTACATCATGAATCAATGGATGGAATTTATTGACTTTCAGTAAATATTTATTGAATGTACCTAGATGGATGCAAGTTATCGATTAATGAATTAATCTAAAGTTTATTGATCTTATCAATCGACTAACGATTAATTGATGAACGTCCATTTTCCTAAAATCCTGAAATTTCTCTTGATTCAAGGGTCTTTCCATGGCATGAAGGGCTAATTTTTTACACACTAAAATTAAAAAAATAGCACAGTATTTTATTTTGTAAAATTTATTGTGCCAGCTGTATTAAACACTGACTGAATAAAAAGAAAATTGTGGATTTGTTTGTGATGGACTTGCGACCTGTCCAGGGTGTACCCCGCCCCTCTCACTGTGACACCTGGATATGGGCACCAGTGACCCACGCGACCCTGAAAGGAACAAGCATGTACAGAAAATGGATGGATGGATGGATGGATGGATAAAAAGAAAATTGTGGATTTGTTACACATTATTAAATTTGGGCATATTTATAAACATAACAAAACAAGAATCTATTAGGCTGCTAGTTGGGGAAAAAAGAATAGCTATGTAAAAAACACTTAATCCACTCTGAACAGGAGATGTAAAACTATCATTTAAACCAGGGGTGCCCAAACATTTTCCCTGAGAGGGCCAAAATGAAAATCTATCCAGGGCTGTGGGCCAAATGCAGTAATATACAGTGGT
The DNA here is from genome assembly GCF_001266775.1 of Austrofundulus limnaeus. Classification (NCBI taxonomy): domain Eukaryota; kingdom Metazoa; phylum Chordata; class Actinopteri; order Cyprinodontiformes; family Rivulidae; genus Austrofundulus; species Austrofundulus limnaeus. Next base: position 49,063 of record NW_013954203.1, read on the forward strand.
TTGCAAAAGTATTCATACCCCTTGAACTTTTCCATATTTTGTCACATTACAACCACAAACATAAATATAT
>NW_013954203.1:50132-50692 GCF_001266775.1 Austrofundulus limnaeus
CCATAAACCAAGAAACAACCTGTTTCACTCTTTCAAGTTTTTGTCCATATAAATTAATTTCAATATTACGGAAGAGGATTAGGGCCACTGAAAAATAAAAAAGGAATTCTGACTTTAATCTCAGAATTCTGACTTTAATCTCAGAATTCTGACTTTTAAAGTCAGAAGTCACTTTCAGGCAGATGGGCACCAGAGAGCAACCAGCTTTGGAACCACGGATGCTTGTGGTGCAGGACAGCAAACGTTTTGGACCAAGATGTCGAATTTAAGTGACTTAATTTACATTAATGGTCTTAACTTACATTAATGGAAGAACGAAAGGTGAGTAAAACAAATGAGTTTCTTGCCGAACAGTTACAGCTAGCTGTTAGAATGCTATTTAACTTACATTAGAGTAATAAACAAAACGTGTCTCACACTGTTGAATCAAACAGATGAATAAAGGATGTAACCACTCTTGATAGCTGGAATTATGCATTTATTTTTGGTCCTCTGTTTGAATGTTTTACAATGAAATTAAACAGTAGCTACATGTTAGCCACTGGCCAAAGAAAGATGCC
>NW_013954204.1:0-897 GCF_001266775.1 Austrofundulus limnaeus
TAACTCTGTCACCTGTAACCCTGTCACCTGTAACTGTCACCTGTAACCCTGTCACCTGTAACTGTCACCTGTAACCCTGTCACCTGTAACTCTGTCACCTGTAACCCTGTCACTTTTAACTCTGTCACCTGTAACTGTCACCTGTAACCCTGTCACTTTTAACTCTGTCACCTGTAACTCTGTCACCTGTAACCCTGTCACTTTTAACTCTGTCACCTGTAACTGTCACCTGTAACCCTGTCACTTTTAACTCTGTCACCTGTAACTCTGTCACCTGTAACCCTGTCACTTTTAACTCTGTCACCTGTAACTCTGTCACCTGTAACCCTGTCACTTTTAACTCTGTCACCTGTAACTCTGTCACCTGTAACCCTGTCACTTTTAACTCTGTCACCTGTACCCTGTCACCTGTAACTCTGTCACCTGTAACTCTGTCACCTGTAACCCTGTCACCTGTAACTCTGTCACCTGTAACCCTGTTACCTGTATCCCTGTCACCTGTAACTCTGTCACCTGTAACCCTGTCACCTGTAACTCTGTCATCTGTAACTGTTACCTGTAACCCTGTCACCTNTCTGTCACCTGTAACTCTGTCACCTGTAACCCTGTCACCTGTAACTCTGTCATCTGTAACTGTTACCTGTAACCCTGTCACCTGTAACTGTTACCTGTAACTCTGTCACCTGTAACCCTGTCACCTGTAACTGTTACCTGTAACTCTGTCACCTGTAACTGTCACCTGTAACTCTGTCACCTGTAACTGTCACCTGTAACTCTGTCACCTGTAACCCTGTCACTTTTAACTCTGTCACCTGTAACTCTGTCACCTGTAACTGTCACCTGTAACTCTGTCACCTGTAACTGTCACCTGTAACTCTGTCACCTGTAACTGTCACC
>NW_013954204.1:1897-2428 GCF_001266775.1 Austrofundulus limnaeus
CTGTCACCTGTAACCCTGTCACCTGTAACCCTGTCACCTGTAACTCTCCTGTCACCTGTAACTCTGTCACCTGTAACCCTGTCACCTGTAACCCTGTCACCTGTAACTCTGTCACCTGTAACTGTCACCTGTAACCCTGTCACCTGTAACCCTGTCACCTGTAACTCTCCTGTCACCTGTAACCCTGTCACCTGTAACCCTATCACCTGTAACCCTGTCACCTGTAACTCTGTCACCTGTAACTGTCACCTGTAACCCTGTCACCTGTAACCCTGTCACCTGTAACTCTCCTGTCACCTGTAACCCTGTCACCTGTAACCCTATCACCTGTAACCCTGTCACCTGTAACCCTGTCACCTGTAACTCTGTCACCTGTAACTCTGTCACCTGTAACCCTGTCACCTGTAACTCTGTCACCTGTAACTCTGTCACCTGTAACCCTGTCACCTGTAACTCTGTCACCTGTAACTCTGTCACCTCTAACCCTGTCACCTGTAACTCTGTCACCTGTAACTCTGTCACCTGTAACTC
>NW_013954204.1:3224-4040 GCF_001266775.1 Austrofundulus limnaeus
CCTGTAACTGTCACCTGTAACCCTGTCACCTGTAACTCTGTCACCTGTAACCCTGTCACCTGTAACTGTCACCTGTAACTCTGTCACCTGTAACTCTGTCATCTGTAACTGTTACCTGTAACCCTGTCACCTGTAGCCCTGTCACCTGTAACTCTGTCACCTGTAACCCTGTCACCTGTAGCCCTGTCACCTGTAACCCTGTCACCTGTAGCCCTGTCACCTGTAACCCTGTCACCTGTAACCCTGTCACCTGTAACTCTGTCACCTGTAACTCTGTCACCTGTAACCCTGTCACCTGTAACTCAGTCACCTGTAACTCTGTCATCTGTAACTCTGTCACCTGTGACTCTGTCACCTGTAACCCTATCACCTGTAACCCTGTCACCTGTAACTCTGTCACCTGTAACCCTGTCACCTGTAACTCTGTCACCTGTGACTCTGTCACCTGTAACCCTATCACCTGTAACCCTGTCACCTGTAACTCTGTCACCTGTAACCCTGTCACCTGTAACTCTGTCACCTGTGACTCTGTCACCTGTAACCCTGTCACCTGTAACTGTTACCTGTAACTCAGTCACCTGTAACTCTGTCATCTGTAACTCTGTCACCTGTGACTCTGTCACCTGTAACCCTATCACCTGTAACTCTGTCACCTGTAACTCTCCTGTCACCTGTAACTCTGTCACCTGTAACTCTGTCACCTGTGACTCTGTCACCTGTAACCCTATCACCTGTAACTCTGTCACCTGTAACCCTGTCACCTGTAACCCTGTCACCTGTAACTCTCCTGTCACCTGTAACTCTGTCACCTGTAAC
>NW_013954204.1:6488-14789 GCF_001266775.1 Austrofundulus limnaeus
CACACACACACACACACACACACACACACACACACACACACACACAGTGGTGCATTTACTGAACCTCCTGTGGATCTGAAATGATTCCCTGAATTCCTCCTGAGGATAAGTTTCATGAACTGAAGCTGTTTTTCTGTCAGACAATAACGAGCTCAGAGTCTCAGTTTTTAACACATTTATAAAACCGTCTCTGTTGGTAGCAAATCTAAAATCATTCCTGAAAATGTGAAAAAGTTTTATTCCAGTAATAAAACTGCTGCTACAGTATTTTCAGCTGTGGGAGTTGTCTTCTGCTTTAAGAGTGATGAGATGGATGTTTTCAGTCAAAGAGTCCAAACCCCACGCTCTGTGTCTGTCGGTCAAAGCGTCCACAGACTCCAGCAGCTCCAAGTCACAGCTGTCCCCTGAAAACATCATCATGGTTAGAAAACAAGCTGCACTGTGAGTAAAAAGGCTTTTACACAGAAATGACATTGAAAGAAACAACATTAATGTAAACTGTTTCTCTCTAACGTCTGATTTCAAATACTTCCTGATTTTGTTCCATTTCTGTTAGAATCCAATCAYGGTTTCAGGCTGCAACACATTCAGATATTTCTGAAATAAATCTAAAAATCTCTGCATAAGTTCTACTTTAAATAAAAGTCAAAGATTATGGACAAGTCTCAATTGTTTTAGTTGTAATTTTCACTGTTTCTAATGTTTGGGTATTGTTTGCAGTAAGGATATGGAATTTATATTCCCTACTAACATGTCAATCCACTCAGCCTGCATGTCCTGTCAAACTAATAGTTAGAAAATTTATGCTGACTTCTAAACATTGTTTTAAGACTAAATTACCCAGTTAGATTTATTTTATCTATTTGTCAACATTGCATTGTGTCCAGTTGAAACCAGAAGTTTACATACACCATATAAAAAGACACACGTGCATTTTTTCACACTTTCTGACGTGAAATCAGAATAAACTTTTCCCATTTAAAGTCAATTAGGATTACTGACATTTGTTCATTTGCCAGAATAATGAGAGAATTTTTAAGGTGATTTCATTACTTTATTCAAAGTCAACAGTTTAAATACATTTCATTAGTATTTGGTACCATTGGGCCGGATGTAAGAACATGTTGGTATTCTTCTCCTAAATTTCTCTTACTTTTGTTCGTACAAAGGGTTCGTACGAACATGTCACGTCAGATTCAACAAACTMTTCTATCTTCAGGAAAAGTGTGTAAATGAGCTGCGTAAATTCACCTGTTCTATCCAGCTGCTCGTGCACGTGAGAGGAGATTAGCATAATTACCTCCCCAATAACTCCATATAAGGCTGTGTTTCCTGCCTCAGATATCAGGAAGTGTTCATTCATGAAAATGACAGTGAAAACTAAAAAGAAGAACTTTACGAGTTCAGAGATTGAAGTCCGTCTGTCAGAGATCCAGAAAAGAAAATCTGTCATTTTTAGCAGSTCAGCTGTGGAATAAAAAGAGCTGCTAAAAGTATAAACAACTGTGTTAAATCATTTTCATTTATTCAGAAGACAAACCGTCGCGCAGTGTAATTTATTTTCAACTCAAAATATCTTCAAACTAATGAAATATAAAGTTMTTAGTGAAGAAAACCCGTCTGGATAACAGCAGACTGACTGCTGGTAAAATATACGACAGGTCTGGACCACTCCTGAATTTTGTTCGTATCTGAAAAAAATCGTAGAATATGAAAACATTGGTGAATGTCACAAATTCTCCTAAATCACTCGTACGAACAACTTAAGAACAAATCTGTGTACCAACGGTTCTTACATGAGGCCCAATGACTTTAAAAGGTAGGACTTGGGCCATGTATGKTGGATCTCCTTCCACAAGCTTCTCACAATAGTTGCAGGAGTTCTGTCTCATTCCTCCTGACAGAGCTGGTGGAACTGAGCCATGTTTGTAGGCAGCCTTGCTCACATGTGCCTTTTCAGTTTGCCCATAACTTTTCTACAGGGTTGAGATCAGGACTTTGTAGTAGCCTCTCCAAAACATTGACTTAGTTCTCCTTGAGAAACTTTGTAACCACTTAGTTAACTAGTCTGCTGAAGAAATATACTGTAGTACAGTTTAGTCAGGGTATATGAGTTGCTGCTCAGGAAGGACTTCATGTTATTTTGAATATTATTTTTGCTTTAATTTATTCGTTAGAAAAAAAGGAGCAGATATAATAAGATTTTTTCCTTTCTTTCATTTAATTTGTGATTTGTTTTTATAATTATGTATAGATTTTTTTCTTTTGGTTTTTAATGAATGAATGAATAAATAAATTAATTAATAAAGCAGAGCAACATTTAGTGGGCTAAGATCAAAAGTAAAGTGATAGAAATAAAACAATGTAACTGAAAGGAAAGCATCATTTTATAAAACAAACTAAAACGTGTGGCTGATTTTACCCCAAAAAACCATCTGAAGTTTAAAACCCAATAATTATCCAGCACCATCCTCCTGCAGTAACATCCAGCTGGGTGTAACGTATTGGACTGTGTGTGTCAGACCAGAACCATCAGAACTGTAAGTGATACTGACCAAACAGATTGTGGACCTGATCATCAGGAACCAAAAACGGAGGACCTAAAAGACAAGCGACAGTCAAACCTGCAGCATGTTCAGGTGTTTCAAAGGAAATCTGAATAAAATGGTTGATTTCAGAAGCAGACACAGACTAGTCTCTGCTGAGTCTAACCTTTATATAACTCAGGATTGTACAGAAGTGTGTCCAGAAGGTATCTGCAGTCTGGGGCCATGACAGACATGATGAGAGCAGCATACCTGCAGAATCCAGGAGTTAGCCACCATCAAACCATAATAGGACTTTTTTGGCTAAAAATGTTTGAATCAGTTGTCACCTCTTTCTGTCCTTTGGGTTGATTGCCACCAGAGATCCACGGTCCCAGATTGCTCCAAACTCACCTCCAACAGAGCTGCAATACACAAACTAATTCAGACAGAAGGAAACACTTCACAAAAAACAATCTCAAAACCTGGAGAACTTCTCACCTGGAGAACCTGAACAGGTCGCACTGATACAGGGAGATGTTCTTCTCTAAGTTCTAATGGAAATAATAAAATATACTTCAGATCAGTTTAGTTTATTTATATAGCATCAAGTAACACAGATCTCTGGTTTCCTAATTAAAGGTTTAATTACAGCAACCTTAAAGCTCTGAGGCACATAATCATTTATTAAAGATAAATTAAGTACATCTAAAATATAAATATTAATTAAGGGAAATGCTTCTTTGAACAGTCTGGTTGGGWTGGGATCTAGCAGACATGTTGATGGTTTGGATGAAGTTATTATTTTAGATAATTCAGAGCTCAACAGGACAAAAACTGTCCAACATAAGTCAGGTTGTAGTGACACTAAAGCTGCCTCATCTGACAGAGTCAGAGACAGTAACAGGAAGTTTGGTTTGAATTTATTCCTTATTAAAATTATTTTATCTATAAAGAATCTAATGAAGTCATCACTACTTAGAGTTACAGGAATACATGGTTGAACAGAGACAGGATTTTCATTAGTTTAGCTACAGAACTGAACAGAAACCTGGGATAGTTTTTATTCTCTTCTATTAAAGATGAATAATATACAGTTCTAGCTTTAAGAAGGGATTTCTTATATGTTAGCAGCTGTGTCTCCAGGTTAAATAAGATTCTTCTGTTAGTGGAGCGACATTTTCTCTCTAKTTTTCTACATGTCTGTTCTAAAGAACGTAACTCTGAATTAAACCAAGGAGTCGACTTCCTCCGATCGATAACTTTCTTTTTCAGTAGTGATGTGCAGATTGATACTGAAATATCAATACTACTGATACCAGAACTTTATGTTCTAGAATCAATACTAAAATCAAAATAGCGATACTTTGATACTTCAGTTATTTCATATAATGCATATCATTAACAGGAAAATAACTAAACTACTCCAATCTTGTCTTAATCATCCGTGTTTGGAGGAAACCTCATCTGTTTGGGTGGTAATGCACAAGCACAGCGTTTAGTCTGGTAGTCTGGGGCAGGTCATTTTAACATAAAACCTGCTTCATCTGACTGTTTTTACATTTTAGATGAGGGGTTCCCAAACCTTTTCATGCCACGGACCCCCAAACAGCCTTAGCTCTGGCCAGGGACCTTCTTGCAAACCCACAAACAAAGCTACAAAATATATACAAAGTAAACACTTTTAGAATATTTTTTCTCATTTTTATTCACTATTCAAAAATTAATATATTTATTTTTATTATAAGTATTTTAATTTATGCTAAACAAATATAAGGTTAGGGTTAGAAAGATTTTTAAATTAAATTAATTATTATGTCATGTATTATTTAAAAAGTGGTTATTTGGAAAACACTACTTTTTAAAATTTACCAGGCATATTGTGTTTGTTATCACAAAGTATCAGTACAGGATCAGTATCGGTGATACCAGACAAATTTTACTTAGTATCAGTTTTTAAAAAAATTGCCTTTATCAAACATCACTATTTTTCAGATTAGCAATTCCATTAAGAGAGGTTTGCATTAAAGTTGTAATATTATCAACAAGACCAGCTAAATGTTCTGTTACATTATTCTGTAAGACAGAGGAGAATAATGATGGAAGAGATTCTTTAAATTTAGCTACAGTGTTCTCTGATAAACATCTACTGTAATGAAATTTACTCTCAGGAGCTATAAAGTTAGCTAATGTAAACTCAGAGGTTATTAAAAATGGTCAGAGAGAACAGGACTGTGAGGAAAAATCATTMAGTTCTTACTCTCTACACATACAGCAGAACCAGATCAAGAGTGTGATGAAGAGAATGAGATTTGTGGACATTTTGATTTCATTCATCGGCTCTTCTTTCCTTCTGCTTTGAGGGGTTGTTTTGTGTGAGCTGGTWTGACAATGATCTGAGTTCTGATATGATGCACTGTTAGAGTCAACCATGTCCAACAGACTAAACCTGTGGATCAATCTTTATAAGTGATGAAGTGAAGGTAGTCCATCTTACCCACCTTAAAGAGTTTTGCTCCAGGTATAGAAGGAATTGGCTCTTCAATGAATGCCATGTTGTTCTCCGTAAAGAACTGCCGAACAGCCTTTTCAGAGATCTCCACTCCAACCACTGCATGACCCTGATCAGCCAACCTGATACGACATGGCCAGGTCAGGTTGCATGACACAAACATGATGTGATTTATCTGACTTTCTGTTCGTACCACTTCATGTCCACAGCTTTACCACAAAGAGGAAAAAAGAAGCGAACTCCAGTTCGTCCATTCAAAACTTTCTGCAGATGGTTCTTCAACATCCTGTTGGACATCAAACTATCATCAATGTAAGGTTAAGTAAGAAGAAGAAAAACATAAGAAACAAAAATTAATCTTCAGGGGAACATAGTTTTAAATACATCTGTCTGGTTAGGGTTAGTTAAATGTGTGGCAGGACCAGTGGCCTTAGTCCAGACCTCAGACTGTGAGAAGAAGTACTAAGTTTGAAATGGTCAAAGCGGTAGGCTGGAGCTTAATCACTTGGGCTTTAAAATGAAGGAATAGAATAGTAAAATAAAAAAGGTACCAAAATGTACTGTGAGCCAGTTAAAAAACTCTTCAGAGTTTAAAAATATTTCTGAACTGGAAAAAGCTGTGACTGTTACCTGTTGTATATTTACACATTTACACTTTAAACAGTTATTGTTCCCTTTCTTGATGTTATCCTTAGTTTGGTCTCCTTCTTGTTCAGAGTGTGGTCTTTTTTATCCTTTATCCCTTCTCGTTTCATGGTATCCTTTAAGTGCTTGATCTTTTTCTTTCGTCTAGCTGTCTCCTGGCATTCAGACTGGTCAGCAAAGTAAGAATTTCATTTCTCAGGGAAACATGTTTCATCTGTGTTTATGACAATAAACCCTTTGAATCTTGAATCTTTGAAATACTACATACAGTATGTAAAATATATAGTATTATATACAGTTCTACATAAAAGAAATGGCTTCAGCAGCTTCCAGAATCACTAATCAGTCACATTATCTTTGACTCATTCTGTCAGAAATGTCCCTGTAATATTTTATAATCTTATGATTTGATCTCATTATTACTTTATCTTTTTTAACCATGTCCTGGATGACCAAGAATCCACTGTAGAGTTTAGATTTATAGCCCAAGCCTGAGCTTCATTTGGGCCTAAATGATATGGTTGACAGTCGTGTCGTGTTTCTGGTGTGCTTTGAATAAGTCTACAAACCTTAGAGCAATGCATGATCTAAAGTTGTGTTAGTCTACTGATCACACAGTCTGCTGGAGAAAAAACAAAGGAGGAAGGTGGAGAAGTGAAGCACTCTGTACAAAGCTTTCTTTTCTGAACCGTATCTGACGTTGTGACGGTCGGGAGGGGGGAGAGGGCCAGGCTGGGGGGGGTAGTGGTGCGTGACTGCTCCTCCTCTGAATAAATGAAAACTATGTAACACAGTTGTTTACACTTGAATTTAAACTATTTGACCAAAGAAAAAGCAGAGCAGGACTAGAGGGAGATGAATATGATTGTGTGTCTGTGAAGGACCCACAGGAGACACAACATTAACAGATCATTTCATTCCTGAGCTATAACAGGTCTGACGCTGATGAAACTTTACGATAAGAATACAAACATGTTTTTGTRTGAGAGACCCACTGATCTTCAGACTCAGACTGGGTCAGGTCAGGTATTTTAGGTCTGATCTAAACTCTGATCTAAACCAACATGTTTCTCCGTATTTTTGGAAGAACAAACAAAGTGTGTTAAAGTGTGTCAAAGTGTGTTAAAGTGTGTTAAAGTGTGTTAAAGTGTGTTAAAGTGTGTTAAAGTGTGTTAAAGTGTGTTTACATGTGTACAGCTGGCTGATGGAAGCCGATCCGGTTCTCCTGCCAACGGTTCTCCCATTCAGTCAGTGCCATGACCCGATCAGCCTGCTGTTCCAACATCCTACACACACACACACACANACACACACACACACACACGTTTCTCCTGCTCACAGCTGCAGATTCAGCGTTCCTAAAGTTTCCTGATGATCACTTCAGAGTTTATTAAAAGTGACTGAGCACAGGTGCATTGTGGGACGGCAGCAGCCTCAGATTTACCTGCTCCTCCCACCGATCGACCCTGTTCGTCTGTCTTTACGAGAAGTGACAGCTGACACGCTCCGTTTGGTGTAAAACAAGTTTCACAGTCCTGCAGCAGAGCCCAGAAGAATCCAAGTCGAGTCATTTCTTTTCATTTCTTGGCGGCGTCGGAGCAGAACTCTGATGGGATTTAAATTGAGCGAGGAGCCAGGTGTCTCAGGTGGCTCGTGCTCCGAGTCAGCAGCTAAATGAATCCATTCACAGTTTCTTCTGTCTGTACTTACAGCCTGATGGAGTCAGACATGTCCTGCTGTCAGACTGGATGCTGAGTCAGAGGGTCCAAACAGGACCGCTCCTGAACACAACCTCAGGATGGAGACTGTAGATGTCTATCTGCTGCCTGAAGACACTGACATGTTTCACAAAGACTTGTTTAACCTGTGAAGACAAGTCCTGCTTCTGACTGCAGCTGAACAACTGATGGATGATGGAGGCTCCTGCAGACAGTTTCAGCTGAATGTAGGAGATATTTTACTGACAGATGACAACCACACGTTAGATTCATTTAGTCTGAGGGGGCAGGACTTTACTGATCCAGACCAGGAAGATACAGGTCATCCTGTGTGTGTGTGTGTGTGTGTGTGTGTGTGTGTGTGTGTGTGTGTGTGTGTGTTTTTGCTACTTGGTGGTGACGATTTGTCAGGAAAATGCATCCTTGTGGGGACCAAGATGTGAATTAAGTTTATGCTGGATTTAGGATCAGGCAGGTTCTGGAGCTGTTAACTGTAGAGTTGGGGTCAGGGTCAGGTTATACAATGACCAGTAAATGTATGATGGTCAATGGAAAGTCCCTGCAAGGATAGAGAAACATAGCGTGTGTGTGTGTGTGTGTGAGAGAGAGAGCCACCATGTTGCTTCCTGCCAGGTGTGATGATGGTGTGAGGTCCTCAGCTCAGTTTCACTCAGTGAATCTGGAAACATGAAGCTAAGAGGCTGGATGCTGAAGGTCAGTGAAGCTGAGAGCATCACAAAACACACACATCACCTGTCACACAGACAGGAAGTGACCTCAGACAAACAGGAAGTGACCTCAGACAAACAGGAAGTGACCTCAGACAACAGGAAGTGACCTCAGACAAACAGGAAGTGACCTCAGACAACAGGAAGTGACCTCAGACAAACAGGAAGTGACC
>NW_013954204.1:14799-16085 GCF_001266775.1 Austrofundulus limnaeus
ACCTGAGACTGACCCACCTGAGCCCCACCTGAGACTGACCCACCTGAGCCCCACCTGAGACTGACCCACCTGAGCCCCACCTGAGACTGACCCACCTGAGCCCGGTGCTAGTCAGAAGATGGGAAGTGAAACTCCTTCAACCCATTAAGTCCATAAAACCCCTGAAGGAGACAGGACCACTAAAACTCGGTGGTCTTAAAGTAAATTCAGAAAAAGTAATAAAACTAAACATCTGGAACTTTCTCAGTTTGAAGTCTGGAGTTTTAACCTGCAGGTTGTAAAAGGTTATATAAAGTTGAATAAGGTTATTTAAAGTTATTTAAGGTTATATAAGGTTATAAAGAAGCTCCAGCTGCACAGTAGAAGGTTAGAATGAGGAACGAAGGTCATCCTACCTCTCACTGACAGGTGAAGTTTGATCTCCAGGTGAGACCTGGTTACACAACAGATCCTGGACTGAGAGGAGCTCCTACAGGTTAAACAAACATCTTCAACACAACTCCTCTTGTTTGGTTTTAACTTGTTTTTAAATATATATTATTTATCACTGGTAACATTCTGTGTTATAAAAAAGTCACTGATGATGAAGAAATAAATAAACTTATATTTGGTTTCGTTTTCTACTGAAGTGACACAAAAAGAAAAAACATCTGTCACGTGACTCAGCAGCGAGTTCTCACCTGTCAGAGGCCTCAGTCAGCAGCAGGAAGAAATCTGAGATTTCAACATGAATTTCTTCTGACAGACAGTTGTTTTTGTCCTCCAGCAGTTTAAAGTCAGCTGTTCTTCACCGCAGCTGCTTCCGCTTCCGCTTCCTCCTTCTGTGGGCGGGGCTTTAGGTTTTCAGGTATTTCAGCTCCATCTAGTGTCCTTAAAAAATATAGAGTTTAAATTCAAACTTCTGAGCACAAATGTTTTAAATCAAATAAACTTTTTTAAAAGAAATGTAAACAAGTTTTATTTTTTTATTTCAGGACTGATTTTACACAGATGTGTATTTTTGTCTGGTTTCTGTTTCTGATCCTAAAACAGGTTCCTGGGCCTCATTTCATCCAGCAGCTGAACAAAGCCTGGATTAACAGATCCTCTGAACCTTCACAGAACAAGGTTCCACTTCCTGTCTGCAGCTGGAACCTGTTTACTGACAGAAGTGTAACACTGCACATGGCCACAGGGGGGCGACACAACCACAACACGCTCCTTCCTGCAGGACTGATGGTGCAGATAACAACACAACAACAACACAACCACAACCACAACACGCTCCTTCCTGCAGGACTGATGGT
>NW_013954204.1:16095-17591 GCF_001266775.1 Austrofundulus limnaeus
CAGACAAACAGGAAGTGACCTCAGACAAATGGGAAGTGACCTCAGACAACAGGAAGTGACCTCAGACAACAGGAAGTGACCTCAGACAACAGGAAGTAACCTCAGACAAACAGGAAGTGACCTCAGACAAACAGGAAGTGACCTCAGACAAACAGGAAGTGACCTCAGACAACAGGAAGTGACCTCAGACAAACAGGAAGTGACCTCAGACAACAGGAAGTGACCTCAGACAAACAGGAAGTGACCTCAGACAAACAGGAAGTGACCTCAGACAAACAGGAAGTGACCTCAGACAAACAGGAAGTGAATCAGAGTCAGCTGGTGATGACCAGAAGCAAAGGAGTCTCCTCTGAAATGTCTGTTGGTGGGAGGAGTCTCCTTCAGGAACAACCAATCAGAACAAGCTGCAGACAGGTAAAAGTATCCCACAACATTTCTAACAGCTCATCTGAGGAGAGCAGAGATGAACATCTCCAGTTTTGTCTCATCAGACAGAATCTGCTGACTCCTGGACCCGGTGTCTCCTGTCCTCCAGGACCAGATCTGTGCTCCCTCTGTCCCTGTCCTGATTAGTCCTGGTCCCTGTCTGACTCCGCCTCCATCATGGAACCAGGAATGACTTAATGCTTTTAGAACGAGACCACAGCCACTGCTTCCAGCACAGAAGCTGCTGAAACTTTACTCCTGGACATTAATCACCTGAAAGCCTCTGATGCAGCAGACTGATGGAAAATATAAAGGTTGGTCTTTCCTGAAACTGTAACTTTGCTAAAAAACAAGAAGTTTTTCTTTGTTCAAAAGAGAGAAGAGAAGGATGTTCTCCTCTTCCTCATCAGGATCATGGTAATACCCACCATGCTTTGACAGTAATGAATGTTTCTGCAGAGAGTGGTCCAGCTCCAGTCTGAACAGTGAACAGGATTATATTCCCACTTCATCTAATATTGATGCCCTCTGGGCCAGGACCCTGATGTGCTCCTGTGAAACACTCTTAAATGGCTGAACAGCAAATAAGACTGATTGATTATTAACGTCACTGATTGATTATTAACATCACTGATTGATTATTAACGTCACTGATTGATTATTAACAGCACTGATTGATTATTAACATCACTGATTGATTATTAACATCACTAATTGAAGGTAACGAGCAGAAAGAAGGCGTTCAATCAAACAAGTCAGACATGAGCTGCTGCAACTTCTACAAGTCTGTTTATTCAATTCAGTTCAATTCAAAAATACTTTATTGATCCCAAAGGGAATAAGATACTTCTAATACTTAAAGTACTGTTTAAACATCATCCAGAACTTCAACTACCTTTAAATAATACTCAGAACTTTAAATACCTTTAAATAATACTCAGAACTTCAACTACCTTTAAATAATACTCAGAACTTTAAATACCTTTAAATAATACTCAGAACTTTAACTACCTTTAAATAATACTCAGAACTTTAACTACCTTTAAATAATACTCAGAACTTCAGGTTCT
>NW_013954204.1:19240-20486 GCF_001266775.1 Austrofundulus limnaeus
GTGTGTGTGTGTGTGTGTGTGTGTGTGTGTGTGTGTGTGTGTGTGTGTTTACATGCTGGTGATTTGCCAAAGTATATTTGAGAGTTTGATGAGAAACAGGACAAAGATCTGCTGCAGCTGCAGCTGACAGTAATGAAGCTTTTCTATTTCTTTACTGTTTACTTGCTGTGTGTGTGTGTGTCTTGTGCTCTGTGTGTGCGTGTGCATGCATGCGTGCATACATCTGTGTGTGTGTGTGTGTGTGTGTGTGTGTGTGTGCTGCAGACCTCCAGCAGTATGCTAATCAGCAGCTATAATATCCTGTCCAGGGAAATACATAATAAATCAGTTTTGGTTTGACTTTGTACTGAGACTGAGTGCTGAGGGAGGTCGGGCCAGCAAGAGATGAGGCTGTGCACGAGGCTGTGCACGAGGCTGTGCACGAGGCTGTGCACGAGGCTGTGCACACACACACATGCACACACTGAAATGGTAGTAGTTCCTGTTAAACACGTGTTAATGTGGCTCCTCTCTGAGTTTGTTTTCATTTTTCTGCTTGTTTGTTGGTGGTTCTTTCAGACAGAACTGTGCAGACCTGGACGGGACCACGTGGACCTGGACGGACCAAGCACCTCTGACACTCAGGTGAGGACGGTCCTGTTGTGGGACATCCTGTCCAGCAGCATTTTGTCTCATCTGGGAAGGAAAGAGCTCTTCTTCTTCTTCTGTTTCCTGTTTGCATCAAAGCTGCTCGAACTGAAGAGGAGGAGGAGGAGGAGGAGGAGGAGGAGGAGAAGAGGTCTGACTTGACCTCCAGGTGGAGGTCAGTTTCATCATGTGAGGAGGAGGAGGAGGTCAGAGACATGATGAAGGCTCATCCTGCAGACACTCGTTCATCTTGCTGCTGCAGACGTCGACTCATTCCTTCTCTCCTGACGTGACCTTTTACCTCCCATCCAATTCACTCTGTTTTAATCCAGAACAAATGAGATCAGGGTGGTCCGCCAGCAGAGCTGTGTGTGTGTGTGTGTGTCTGTGTGTGTGTCTGTGTGTGTGTGCTAGCTGCAGTCCTAGTCCTGCAGGACCACGATCTTGCAGATTTCTCTGCTCCAGCTCAGCTGATTTGAATCAGGAGGTGATTACCAGGTGTCTGCAGAACCTGAAGAGGTAATTCATTCACTGAATCAGATGTGTTGCAGCAGAGGGACAGGCTGGACCAGCACAGGTGTGTGTGTGTGTGTGTGTGTGTGTGTGTGTGTGTGTGTGT
>NW_013954204.1:20936-22755 GCF_001266775.1 Austrofundulus limnaeus
ACCTGTGGGAGGGGCCTCAACACCTGTGGGAGGGGCCTCAACACCTGTGGGAGGGGCCTCAACACCTGTGGGAGGGGCCTCAACACCTGTGGGAGGGGCCTCAACACCTGTGGGAGGGGCCTCAACACCTGTGGGAGGGGCCGTAGGGGTCAGGTACATTGTGTGTTGGGCAGTGGTTGAAGGCAGGGACCATGGCGGTCTGATCCTGGACCACAGAAGCTGCTCTGGGATGTGGAATGTCACCTCTCTGGTGGGGGAGGAGCCTGAGCTGGTGTGTGAGGCTGAGAGGTTCAGACTAGATACAGTTGGACTCACCTCGACACACCTCTCTGGTTCTGGAACCAGTCTCCTCCAGAGGGGTTGGACTCTCTTCCACTCTGGAGTTGCCCCTGCTGAGAGGCGCTGAGCAGGAGTGAGCATACTTATTGCCCCCCACCTCAGTGCCTGTATGTTGGGATTCACTCTGGTGAATGAGAGGGTATCCTCCCTCCACCTACAGGTGTGGGGATGAGTCCTGACTGTTGTTTGTGCCTATGAGCCTAACATTAGTTCAGATTACCCACCCTCTCTGGAGTCCTTGGAGGAGGTGCTGCAGGGCACTCCTAACAGGGACTCCCTGGTTCTGCTGGGGGACTCAACGCTCATGTGGCCAATGACAGTGAGACCTGGAGGGGTGTGGTTGGGAGGACCACCCCCTGATCTGAACCCTGATCTCCAGTGAGCGTGCTCTTCCTAAAGGATTTACCAACTCTGCAAAGCCAGTAATCGCTCTCTATCCTTGTGGGGACTTTCCATTGACTTCCATTCATTTTTTGGAAATGTTGTAGTCTTACCCTGATCATTTACCCTGAAACTAACCTAAACTCACCTAAAATCACCTTGGTCCTAAACCCAACCCCCACATCTCAAATCAGCCTCTGAAGTCATGGGGACCAGGCTTTGGTCCCCACAAGGAGCATCCGGTCCCYACRAGGCTGCATTTTCCTGAGAAATCGTCCTCACCAAGTATCAAAAACAAGGACAGACACACACACCGTTCTCCACATGTCCTGGTGAAGAGCCCATCAGGACCCATCAGGACCATCAGGACCCATCTGTGGCTCTCAGCGGATCCAGGAGGACCCTGACTGCAGCTCTCAGCCTGCAGAGCGTTCTTTAAACCACTTGTTCTCCTCGTTCATTTCTGAACATGGGTTTCAACAGTGAAACGTGTGTTTTTGTGTTGTGGCTGAASAGCTTTCTGCTCGTTGGGCTCGTGATGAGAGCAGGAAAAACAGAAGTGACCTTCTGTTTCTGTTTGAGGACAGAAACATGTTCAGATTCAGGAAACACTGAAGAAAATCTGAGAGAAGAAGATGTTGTCTGAGGTTTACACAGCAGAATAAACAGATTATTATAGATTATTATTTAAAAGATTCAGTCTGATAAAAAAGAATATATTTGCTCTACAAATCATTAAATATTTAGATTTAGACAAAATGTGGTGAAACAATGTCTGCTAATGATAAATCTGAGAAAGAGAAATAATTTATTCACAAATAAAATAAATTATCTGTTAAAACAAAAATATATGAGAAGCTTTTCTACCTTGATGCCCAGATAGAGCAGTTTGTAAAATTTATTTATAAAAGCTGGGGGGGGTCAGCTGGGGGGGGGTCTCTGCAGAAACAGCTCCTTTCAGCAGCAGCTTCATCATGACCTACATGTTGTAACAATCTGTGTGAAAGGTTTATCGACTTCAGCTCTGAGACCTGCTGAGACTGTTTTCTGTGAGGTCTCACACACACACACACACACACACACACACACACACACACAC
>NW_013954204.1:23725-25753 GCF_001266775.1 Austrofundulus limnaeus
CAGCTTCAGTCCACTGGTTGTTCAGCTTCATGTCCACTGGTTGTTCAGCTTCATGTCCACTGGTTGATCATCTTCAGTTCACTGGTTGTTCAGCTTCATGTCCACTGGTTGATCAGCTTCAGTCCACTGGTTGTTCAGCTTCATGTCCACTGGTTGTTCAGCTTCATGTCCACTGGTTGATCATCTTCAGTTCACTGGTTGTTCAGCTTCATGTCCACTGGTTGTTCAGCTTCATGTCCACTGGTTGTTCAGCTTCATGTCCACTGGTTGATCAGCTTCATGTCCACTGGTTGATCAGCTTCATGTCCACTGGTTGATCAGCTTCATGTCCACTGGTTGTTCAGTTTCATGTCCACTGGTTGATCAGCTTCATGTCCACTGGTTGATCAGCTTCATGTCCATTGGTATTTCTGCTTCATGTCCACTGGTATCCTTCAGGTTCTGTTTATTGAAAAGTGATGTTTCAGTTTCAGATCATGAAGCTGTCTGATGTTTGAATAATTAGAGTCTGTTTTATGTTTTGGACTGGAACCTGTTTGTTGTGAAGATAGTGACCTCATGCTGGGACCAGTTGAACCTGGTCCAACTCCAGACTTAGTATCAGATCAAATAGAGGGTGTGTTTTGTTTTCCTGTGTGGTGGGGGGAGGGGGGGTCCTTGGTGTGTCCTTGTGTTTACCGGTGATAGGATGTATTTATGAGCGTCCCTCAGGCTCACAGCGGTGGTTATCAGGTCATAAATTAACAGGCGGTCAGAGAAAAGAGATGCTGCTCAGACGCAGAGAGAAGCTGTTGGTTTATCAGAACCACGTCGCCCCCCACCACCATCATCATCATCTTCCTCCCCCCTGACCTCCTGTCTCCTCTGCTCTGTCTGAAGGTGTTTCTGTGTCGACACTTCACCACAGCTTTGACCCGTCTCACATCAAGGTTTTTATTGGCTCT
This sequence comes from Austrofundulus limnaeus, assembly GCF_001266775.1. Lineage (NCBI taxonomy): Eukaryota > Metazoa > Chordata > Actinopteri > Cyprinodontiformes > Rivulidae > Austrofundulus > Austrofundulus limnaeus. The sequence goes on from NW_013954204.1 coordinate 24,670, forward strand.
GTTAGCAGTGTGTGTGTGTGTGTGTGTGTGTGTGTGTGTGTGTGTGTGTGTGTGTGTGTGTGTGTGGAGGCAGGTCTGACAGCGAAGGAGGAAAATCAGAGAATTAAGAAAGAAAGTGGAAGAGGGGAGTGGGTATTGATGTGTGGTTGCGTCAGTGTTTACTTGTGTGTGTGTGTGTGTGTGTGTGTGTGTGTGTGTGTGTGTTGACGCAGCGTGCTGCGGCTGTATTTGTGTTCTGCTAACTCCAACAGATAAAACAAATGTGGCGTAGCGTCACACAGGCTGCAGGTTAACTGTGAGATCAGATCCAGACGATACACAGCTGCAGTGTTTCTAATTTCATCCTCCATCCTCCATCCTCTGTTGTTCTGTAAAAACATCAACTCATCTCTTTCAGCTTCGCTCCACTTCCATCACAGACAAAGAAAAACTGGTATTAATACCTTTAAACTASTGGAGCAGAGGTTTCAGTTAATTTCAGCCTTTCTTCAGTGTGACAGCACACAGTCTCACAGTGAACACACACTTCCTGCTACAAACTTGGACTTCATTTCTTTTCACTTTTCTACACATGTAGATTTTTCTATGATTCCATTTTTCTTTAATGGGGACATTTCCTGCAAAATCCACTTGTTTACTGGTTAAATCCATTTGTTTTGTACTTGGAGTGATGCAGAAATTTGAATGTAATCTCACCAGGTGCTGTGTAGATATCTCTGTAATCTGGATTAGATTTTTCAACTTGTTCAGTTTTCTGAACTATTGCATCAAATTAATTTGGACAGACCAGACATGTGGGGTCTGGATCAGACTCTGGTTCTGGGTCACTGAGTCGTTTGTGTCCCACTCTTCGTGAAGACAAACTCCACTCAGAGGTTGATTCAAAAAGCTTCATCTTCAGAGAAAAAGACTTCTGTTGTCACGACAACAAACAACTAAACACATCGTTTCTGTTTCTGTTCAAAGCAGCGTCCTGTAAACAGGCTGTAGGCAAGACGAGAGGAAACAGAAGTGTGTGTGTGTGTGTGTGTGTGTGTGTGTGTGTGTGTGTGTGTGTGTGTGTGTGTGTGTGTGTGTGTGTGTG
>NW_013954204.1:26625-31269 GCF_001266775.1 Austrofundulus limnaeus
GTCATATGGTGGTCATATGGTGGTCATATGGTGGTCATGTGTTGGTCATATGGTGGTCATATGGTGTCATATGGTGGTCATGTGTTGGTCATATGGTGTCATATGGTGGTCATATGGTGGTCATATGGTGGTCATATGGTGGTCATGTGTTGGTCATATGGTGTCATATGGTGGTCATGTGTTGGTCATATGGTGGTCATATGGTGGTCATGTGTTTGTCATATGATGGTCACATGGTGGTCATATGGTGGTCATATGGTGGTCATGTGTTTGTCATATGGTGTCACATGGTGGTCATATGGTGGTCATATGGTGGTCATGTGTTTGTCATATGGTGGTCATATGGTGGTCATGTGTTGGTCACATGGTCATCACATGATGTCACATGGCGATCACATGGTGGTCACATGGTCATCACATGATGGTCACATGGCGATCACATGGTGGTCACATGGTGGCCACATGGTGGTCACATGATGATCATGTGTTGGTCATATGGTGGTCAGTCACATGGTGGTCATATTGTTGTCATATGATGGTCACATGGGGTCATATGGTGGTCAAATGGTAGTCATACATTGGTCACATGGTGGTCACATGGTGGTCACATGGTGGTCATATGTTGGTCATATGGTGTCAGTGGTCATATGGTGGTCATATGTTGGTCATATGGTGGTCATATGGTGGTCATATGGTGGTCACATGGTGGTCGTATTGTAGTCATATGATGGTCACATGGGGTCATATGGTGGTCACATGATGTCACATGGTGGTCACATGGTGGTCATATGGTGGTCACATGGTGTCATATTGTAGTCATATGATGGTCACATGGGGTCATATGGTGTCACATGGTGGTCACATAGTGGTCGTATTGTAGTCATATGGTGGTCACATAGTGGTCGTATTGTAGTCATATGATGGTCACATGGGGTCATATGGTGGTCACATGATGTCACATGGTGGTCATATGATTTACACACGTGGTCACATTTTGGTGGCACTTCGGGCCCTGAGACAGAGAGTGAAAACCTGTTTGATCCATGTTGGATGATCAGAACAGAAACATCAGGTCCGTCTGTCAGGAMGAGGTGTTCTGACACAACAAACTCCTGTAAAAAAGAAAACAGAATAAAAAGTTTGATTGTGAACTCAGTTAATTTCTTCAGACGTTAATGAACTGATTGTTGTAATGTAGGTCACACTGCGCTGCGAGAAGGATGAGCCCAGAGAAAATAACATCTGGACTCACATCTGCAGCTGTGTGGAGCTGAAAGGTGAAGACAAAGTGAAACTTTTSCAGTCCTGAGGGTCAAACTGTCTCACATGTAAAAACTCTGTTAGTGAAAGTAAAAGCAAAGCAGCCACACCTGGTTTGTGTGCTGATCAGTAAAACCCTCCAAAGCTTTGATCTGATTCCTGTGAATGAATCAGATCAAAGCTCACATGTCTGACGAGCTGTGCTGCAGGACGCTGATTAAAGGAGACAAACGAGAGGAAAAACAGCTGCAGTCTGACAGATGGAGGACAGGAAGCTGTGGAGAGGCTCTGAAACAAGAAGCAGTTCAGGTCAGAGTCTGAACAAACCTGGAGTCGTTGTTTTACATCTGATCTTCCAGCTGGGAAACTGTAGGATGTCAGAGCTGCAACACTCTGAAACACTTTAACAAAAAATGTTTRAAACTAAATTTATTTCCTCCAAAACCCTGTGTTGTTGTATGGAAACATTTTGTGTTCTGAACTTGAAGAAAACTCATCACACCTGGGATGGATGGCTTCAGTCTGAATCAATAAACAGAATATGACCATGAGTGAAGTTTCATGTTTCAGAAGAAACATCAGCTTCTGTTGGAGAACTGCTCATCTTATTTAAATCATTCAGATCWGTTCTCTGATCACTTTGATTTTTATTCTTTTTAATAATGTTTCAGCTTCAGGGTTTTCAACATGATACAGATATTTTATATGAACAGGTGTTTAATAAAAACTGAATAAAGTCAGAGACTGAGTGGAAGTGAGGAACCAAACACAGGAGGCTGATATAAAAGGTGTTGATTGACAGGTCGGACCAGTTCTGACGGTCACGTCTGAAACAGGAAGAGTCCAGCTCACTTCTTCAGATGTTACTACATGTTGCAGTTGTGTAAATATTAACAGTTCTCTTTCTTTTCTTACAGGTATCTGTGAGGAGCACGGCTCAGGAGGGAGGGTGGATCCAACAGGCAGGTAAGTGACTTCAGGCAGAGGGAACTGGTTTCCAGTCGTTTCTTTACAGGATAGATTGGGTCAGAGAAGCAGCACTCCTGGGAAAAAGATCCAGACAGACAGGGTCGAGACAACGACCTCACAGAGACACGTACAGAAAAGTCAGGTAAGGACAGGTTCTAGTCTTCATAAACTTCAGAAGGCTTCAGGACACCAGGTCACACTGTTAAAGGTCAGGAGCTCACCTGGACGATCGCCCACAGGTGTGTAACTGAACAAAACAACACAAAAAGCACCCACCATTCTGATTCTGTAGAACTGAAGTCAGTTTGTGTCTCACAGATTACATGTGTCAGATTACATGTGTCAGATTACATGTNCAGATTACATGTGTCAGATTACATGTGTCAGATTACATGTTACAAATTACAGATTACATGTGTCAGATTACATGTTACAGTTTACATGTGTCAGATTACATATGTCAGATTACATGTTACAGATTATACATTACAGATTACATGTTACAAATTACACATTACAGATTACATGTTACAGATTACATGTCAGATTACATATGACAGACTACACTTTACAGATCACATGTGTCAGATTAAATGTTACAGATTACATGTGTCAGATTAAATGTTACAGATTACATGTGTCAGATTAAATGTTACAGATTACATGTGTCAGATTACATGTTACAGTTTACATGTTTCAGATTACATGTTACAGATTACATGTGTCAGATTATATGTTACAGATTACATGTTTCAGATTACATGTTACAGATTACATGTGTCAGATAACATGTTACAGATTACATGTTACAGATTACATGTGTAAGATTACATGTGTAAGATTACATGTGTAAGATTACATGTGTAAGATTACATGTGTAAGATTACATGTGTCAGATTATACATTACAGATTACATGTTACAGATTACATATGTCAGATTACATGTTACAGATTACATGTGTAAGATTACATGTGTCAGATTACATGTGTCAGATTACATGTTACAGATTATACATTACAGATTACACTTTACAGATTACATATGTCAGATTACATATGTCAGATTACACTTTACAGATTACATGGGTCAGATTAAATGTTACAGATTACATGTGTCAGATTAAATGTTACAGATTACATGTGTCAGATTAAATGTTACAGATTATATGTGTCAGATTATACATTACAGATTACATGTCACAAATTACAGATTACATGTGTCAGATTACATGTGTCAGATTACATTAGTCAGATTACATGTGTCAGATTACATGTTACAGATTACATGTCAGATTACATGTTACAGATTACATGTTACAGATTACGTGTCATATTACATGTTACAGATTACATGTTACAGATTACGTGTCAGATTACGTTACAGATTACATGTTTCAGATTACATGTTTCAGATTAYATGTTACAGATTACACGTTTCAGATTACACACTACAGTTGAAGTGTTTACAGTGTCCCTTTAGCTGCTGATTCTGTACTCTTATTATTCCACAGTAATTTCTGAAAAATGTTTGCAGCTCAGGACTGAAACTTTCAGGGATTCAGATTGTTTGGATTAGAGAGCTTTAATCTGATTGTTTAGTCTGACATCATTCAACACAGGATCCTGTGAACATGAGATCAAAGTCAGATGAAGTTTCTCTGCATCCTGCTGGTCTCTGCAGATGTTGGTGTGTCAGCAGTTCGCTTATCTCTCACATGCTGATGTAACAGAGTGTGTGTGTGTGTGTGTGTGTGTGTGTGTGTGTGTGTGTGTTTTCTGCTGCTTCAGGTGTTTTATTGTGATCACTGCACACTCAGGTTTATCTTCTGTCAGTCTTCAGCTGCAAGCAGCGTGGACCCCTGAGGTTTGTGTTCTGCTGCCAGGAGAAACATCTGCAGCTGGACAAAGTTCTCAAGGTGAGGCTCTGGACCCCTGTGTGAGACACGAGGCACCAGGTCAGGTCAGAGGTCAAATTACATTTATTTATTATTTTCTCTGTAAATCTTACAGCCAGACACAGTATGGATGAAACTGTGATTCAGAGGTTCACTGTTCTGTCTCATGTTTCATCCTGACCTGAGCTGGTCTGAGCTGCTATAATACAGGGTCTGATGGGGTGGAAGATCTGCTACCATATAAACCTCATATGTACAATATACTGTATACAGTATATNTCAGACTACACTTTATAGATTACATGTTACAGATTATACATTAATGATTACATGTTACAAATTACACATTACAGGTTACATGTGTCAGATTACATGTTACAGATTACATGTGTCAGATTACATGTTACAGATTACATGTCAGATTACACGTTACAGATTACATGTGTCAGATTGCATGTTACAGATTACATGTGTCAGATTACATGTTACAGATTACATGTGTCAGATTACATGTTACAG
>NW_013954204.1:33056-34762 GCF_001266775.1 Austrofundulus limnaeus
GACAGGTGCTTACAGGATTGTCTTTAATGTTAGCAAGTGATAAAAACACAAAGTTGTCAGATGAATCTATTCTAAATGTTTTCTTTTTAACTAAATTAAGTGTTTGCTGTTCTTGTCCCTGAAGCGACCTCAGATTAATGTTAGCGTGGGATGAAGGATTATTAATCTTCATTTAGAGTTGGAGCAGATCAGACAAATTAAAATAAATTAGCTGCTGTTGTTTTGAATATGTTTGTCTTAGATGAAGCTAAATGTGAGACATGTGGCCTCATGAGACACTTGGTTTGTCTCTGTCTCTAAAGTAGACGTGAAGACATCAGAGCGCAGCGAGGACTGCAGGAAGTAAAATCTGATTTTATTAAATGAATCATTAGTTTCTAAAGAACTGATTCTGTAAAGAATGAAGACAGAAGTTTGATCTTTAAAGTGTAGAAATAAAGAGCTGGACTGCTGTCTCCACAGCTTTACATCAGAGGACAGCTCCTGCAGGACAAGATGGAGACACTCAGGACAAGTCTGTGTCCATTTGTCCCATCAACCTTTTCAACTGGTTTCAAGTGAAGAAGCCGTGTGTCCCAGAGACTCATGAGATCAAGTTAAGAACCATGTGAAGACACCTGGACACTTTCAGGAGACTTCATCATGACTCTTGTCCACCAGTTCAGTGAGACAGGGTCTTCATGTCTCTCTTCAGCTTCTGGACTTCTTTCAGTTGGACTTTTTGTCTCTTATCACTCCTCCTCTGTTTTTGTTGTTTTGTGGTTTATCTGTTGTCTTCTGCTGTCCTCTGTTGTCTCTTGTTGTCCTCTGCTGTCCTCTGTTGTCTCTTGTTGTCCTCTGTTGTCTCTTGTTGTCCTCTGCTGTCCTCTGTTGTCTCTTGTCCTCTGCTGTCCTCTGCTGTCTCTTGTTGTCCTCTGCTGTCCTCTGTTGTCTCTTGTTGTCCTCTGCTGTCTCTTGTTGTCCTCTGCTGTCCTCTGTTGTCTCTTGTTGTCCTCTGCTGTCTCTTGTTGTCTCTTGTTGTCCTCTGTTGTCTCTTGTCCTCTGCTGTCCTCCTGCACTCAGAGCTCATCACTGTCCTCAGTAGTCTGATGGTGTTCAGTATTGGACGACTCTACAGTTTCAGTTGGACAGATGAGGACAACATGGGGGTCCAGGTTGTCCCAGCAGCTCATGAGGACTTCATGTCTCATGTTTGAGTCCATGATGGACCTAAAAGGTCCGTCTCAGATGAACTGATAGAGACAGGGTCCAGCCTCTGTGTTTGTCTCGCAGAGACAGGACGTATTTTCATCACGTTTTCGGTCCATTTGTGGAGGATTTATCTCAGCTGGAGGCCATATGTCCCAGTGTTTGTCAGAACCCATTAACAGCAGCTTGGATCTGTCCATGATTATGTCTCAGGGCCGGCCCGGTTCTGGGAAGTCCGTCTGACGGTTCTAATTAGAGAAGAAAGCAGACGTTCAGCCTCGTCCTCTGAAAGCCATTAGGCCTTTAAGATGAGGCCATAAAACCAACTGCAGCTCGATTACTGGATGTCCCCCCACCGCCCCCCCATCAGTCCGTCAGGTGGTCCGTCTCTGGTCAGAACAGAACCACCTCTGGGCTTCATAATTACAGAGTTATTATCTCAGAGTCTGGAATTAGTTTCATCCCAAAGGAAATGTCCGAGTAAGTGATTTTCCTCTCTCATACTGTGTGTGTGTGTG
>NW_013954204.1:35762-37139 GCF_001266775.1 Austrofundulus limnaeus
TGACACATGAGGGAGACATGAGTGACACATGAGGGAGACATGAGTGACACATGAGGGAGACATGAGGGACACATGAGAGGCACATGAGGGAGACATGAGGGAGACATGAGAAACACATGAGGGAGACATGAGAGACACATGAGGGAGACATGAGGGACACATGAGGGAGACATGAGGGACACATGAGAAACACATGAGGGAGACATGAGGGACACATGAGGGAGACATGAGGGACACATGAGGGAGACATGAGGGACACATGAGAAACACATGAGGGAGACATGAGAGACACATGAGAGAGGCATGAGGGACACATGAGGGACACATGATGGAGACATGAGGGAGACACACGAGGGACACACAAGGGACACATGATGGAGACACGAGAGACACATGAGTGAGACATGAGGGACACTTGAGGGAGACATGAGAAACATATGAGGGACACATGAGAGACACAGGAGGGAGACATGAGGGACACATGAGGGACACAGGAGGGAGACATGAGAAACATATGAGGGACACATGAGAGACACAGGAGGGAGACATGAGGGACACATGATGGAGACATGAGAGACACATGAGGGACACATGAAACACATGAGGGGCACACGAGAGACTCATGAGGGACACATGAGAGACACATGGGGAAAAACATGAGACACATGAGGGACACATGAGGGACACATGATGGAGACATGAGGGAGACATGAGAAACACATGAGGGAGACATGAGAAACACATGAGGGAGACATGAGAGACACATGAGGGACACATAAGGGTGACTCATGAGGGACACATGATGGAGACATGAGAGACACATGAGGGACACTTGAGGGAGACATGAGAAACACATGAGGGACACATGAGAGACACAGGAGGGAGACATGAGGGACACATGAGGGACACATGAAGGAGACACATGAGGGACACATGATGGAGACATGAGAGACNAGACATGAGGGACACATGAGGGAGACATGATGGAGACACGAGGGAGACATGATGGAGACATGAGGGAGACATGATGGAGACATGAGGAACACATGAGGGAGACATGAGAGATACATGATGGAGACATGATGGACACATGAGGGAGACATGATGGAGACATGAGGGAGACATGGTGGAGACATGAGGGAGACATGATAGAGACATGAGGAACACATGAGGGAGACATGAGAGATACATGATGGAGACATGAGGGAGACATGAGAGATACATGATGGAGGCATGAGGGAGACATGATGGACACATGAGGAACACATGAGGGAAACATGAGAGACACATGAGGAACACATGAGGGAGACATGAGAGATACATGATGGACACATGATGGAGACATGAGGGAGACATGATGGAGGCATGAGGGAGACA
>NW_013954204.1:37749-38987 GCF_001266775.1 Austrofundulus limnaeus
ACACATGATGGAGACATGATGGAGACATGAGGGAGACATGAGAGACACATGATGGAGACATGATGGAGACATGATGGAGACATGAGGGAGACATGAGAGACACATGAGGAACCCATGAGGGAGACATGAGAGACACATGAGGAACACATGATGGAGACATGATGGAGACATGAGGGAGACATGAGAGACACATGAGGGACACATGATGGAGACATGAGGGAGACATGAGAGACACATGAGGAACCCATGAGGGAGACATGAGAGACACATGAGGAACACATGATGGACACATGAGGGAGACATGAGAGACACATGAGGAACACATGAGGGAGACATGAGAGACACATGAGGAACACATGAGGGAGACATGAGAGACACATGAGGGACACATGAGGGAGACATGAGAGATACATGATGGAGACATGAGGGACACATGATGGAGACATGAGGGACACATGAGGGAGACATGATGGAGACATGAGGGACACATGAGGGAGATATGAGGGACACATGATGGAGACATGGAGACACATGAGGGAGACATGAGGGACACATGAGGGAGACTTGAGGGAGACACGAGGGAGACACACGAGGGACACATGAGGGAGACATGAGGGACACTTGAGGGACACATGAGAGACACATGATGGAGACATGAGGGACACATGAGGGAGACATGAGAGATACATGAGGGAGACATGAGGGAGACATGAGAGATACATGATGGAGACATGAGGAACACATGAGGGAGACATGAGAGATACATGATGGACACATGAGGGAAACATGATGGAGACATGAGGGACACATGAGGGAGACATGATGGACACATGAGGGACACATGATGGAGACATGAGGGAGACATGAGAGATACATGATGGAGACATGAGGAACACATGAGGGAGACATGAGAGATACATGATGGACACATGAGGGACACATGATGGAGACATGAGGGACACATGAGGGAGACATGATGGAGACATGAGGGAGACATGATGGAGACATGATGGACACATGAGGGACACATGATGGAGACATGAGGGAGACATGAGGGATACATGAGGGACACATGAGGGACACATGATGGAGACATGAGGGACACATGATGGAGACATGATGGACACATGAGGGAGACATGAGGGACACATGGGGGACACATGATGGAGACATGAGGGAGACATGATGGAGACATGAGGGAGACATGATGGAGACATGAGGGAGACATGATGGACACA
>NW_013954204.1:39758-40457 GCF_001266775.1 Austrofundulus limnaeus
ACACATGAGGGACACATGATGGAGACATGAGGGAGACATGAGGGATACATGAGGGACACATGAGGGACACATGATGGAGACATGAGGGACACATGATGGACACATGATGGACACATGATGGACACATGAGGGACACATGAGGGACACATGGGGGACATGAGGGAGACATGATGGAGACATGATGGAGACATGAGGGAGACATGATGGAGACATGAGGGACACATGATGGACACATGAGGTACACATGAGGAACATAAGGGAGACATGAGAGACACATGAGGGACACATGAGGGAGACACATGAGGGACACATGATGGAGACATGAGAGACACATGAGGGACACATGAGGGAGACACATGAGGGACACATGATGGAGACATGAGAGACACATGAGGGACACATGAGGGAGACACATGAGGGACACATGATGGAGACATGAGAGACACATGAGGGGCACATGAGAGACTCATGAGGGACACATGAGGGACACATGAGACACATGAGGGACACATGAGGGAGACATGAGAGACATAAGGGAGACATGAGAGACATGAGGGACACATGAGGGCCACATGAGGGAGACATGAGAGACATAAGGGAGACATGAGAGACACATGAGGGACACATGAGGTACACATGAGGAACATAAGGGAGACATGAGAGACACATGAGGGACACATGAGAGACACATGAGGGACA
>NW_013954204.1:41457-42605 GCF_001266775.1 Austrofundulus limnaeus
ACATGAGAACATGTAGTGAACATGAGGACATGTAGTGGACATGAGGACATGTAGTGGACATGAGAACATGTAGTGGACATGAGGACATGTAGTGGACATGAGGACATGTAGTGAACATGAGGACATGTAGTGAACATGAGAACATGTAGTGAACATGAGGACATGTAGTGGGCATGAGGACATGTAGTGGGCATGGGAACATGTAGTGGACATGAGGACATGTAGTGGACATGAGGACATGTAGTGGGCATGAGGACATGTAGTGGACATGGGAACATGTAGTGGACATGAGGCCATGTTGTGGACATGAGGACATGTTGTGGACATGAGGCCATGTTGTGGACATATGAGGACATGTTGTGGACATGAGAACATGTTGTGGACATGAGGAAATGTAGTGGACACATGAGGACATGTTGTGGACATGACATGTAGTGGACACATGAGGACATGTAGTGGACACATGAGGACATGTAGTGGGCATGAGGACATGTTGTGGACATGAGGAAATGTAGTGGACACATGAGGACATGTTGTGGACATGACATGTAGTGGGCACATGAGGACATGTTGTGGACATGACATGTAGTGGACACATGAGGACATGTTGTGGACATGACATGTAGTGGGCACATGAGGACATGTAGTGGACACATGAGGACATGTAGTGGGCATGAGGACATGTTGTGGACATGAGGACATGTAGTGGACATGAGGAAATGTAGTGGACACATGAGGAAATGTAGTGGACATGAGGACATGTTGTGGACACAGGACGACATGTTGTGGACATGAGGACATGTTGTGGACACTTGAGGACATGTAGTGGACACATGTCTCTTTCAACCCTCAGATGAAGTGATGAGGATAACTCTCAGCTGTAGCAGCCTGTCTGTCTGAGCTTTGATGCTGTAGGAAGTAGGATATTTTACTAACAGACTCAGTTTAAATGTATTTCCTCAGCTTGAACTCTTCTGACGGACTCTTTTTATTCTGAAGAATGGACATGTATGTGACTGTGTGGACGTGGACATGTGTGTGACATGTCCTCCTGTTTGGACCTGGACATGTGTGTGACATGTCCTCCTGTGTGGACCTGGACATGTGTGTGACATGTCCTCCTGTTTGGACCTGGACATGTGTGTGAC
>NW_013954204.1:43605-43951 GCF_001266775.1 Austrofundulus limnaeus
GTCCTCCTGTGTGGACCTGGACATGTGTGACATGTCCTCCTGTGTGGACCTGGACACATGTGTGACATGTCCTCCTGTGTGGACCTGGACACGTGTGTGACATGTCCTCCTGTGTGGACCTGGACATGTGTGTAGTAACAGATGTAGGCTGTGTACTCGGCCCCTCTTCCTTCAGGTCTCTGCAGACACAGATAGGAGACAGGTGGTCTGTTCTTTCTGATGATGTTCTTCTGTCGGAGCCGTCAGTGAACACAACATGTGAGTTAAACATCCAGCTGAATAATAATAAACTCACAGCTGAACTCACCACCTCCTCACCTGTGATCTGCAGGAGTGACAGGGGGCG
>NW_013954204.1:44536-44786 GCF_001266775.1 Austrofundulus limnaeus
CCTGTGTGGACCTGGACATGTGTGTGACATGTCCTCCTGTGTGGACCTGGACGTGTGTGACATGTCCTCCTGTGTGGACCTGGACACGTGTGTGACATGTCCTCCTGTGTGGACCTGGACATGTGTGTGACATGTCCTCCTGTGTGGACCTGGACATATGTGTGACATGTCCTCCTGTGTGGACGTGGACATGTGTGTGACATGTCCTCCTGTGTGGACGTGGACATGTGTGTGACATGTCCTCCTGTGT
>NW_013954204.1:45455-46568 GCF_001266775.1 Austrofundulus limnaeus
TGTGTCCCTCAGGATGGAGACGTGTGTCCCTCAGGATGGAGACACGTGTCCCTCAGGATGGAGACACGTGTCCCTCAGGATGGAGACACGTGTCCCTCAGGATGGAGACATGTGTCCCTCAGGATGGAGACGTGTGTCCCTCAGAATGGAGACGTGTGTCCCTCAGGATGGAGACGTGTGTCCCTCAGAATGGAGACGTGTGTCCCTCAGGATGGAGACGCGTGTCCCTCAGGATGGAGACGCGTGTCCCTCAGGATGGAGACGTGTGTCCCTCAGAATGGAGACGTGTGTCCCTCAGGATGGAGACGTGTGTCCCTCAGGATGGAGACGCGTGTCCCTCAGGATGGAGACGCGTGTCCCTCAGGATGACACGTGTCCCTCAGGATGGAGACGCGTGTCCCTCAGGATGGAGACATGTGTCCCTCAGGATGGAGACGTGTGTCCCTCAGGATGGAGACACGTGTCCCTCAGGATGGAGACGCGTGTCCCTCAGGATGGAGACATGTGTCTCTCAGGATGGAGACACGTGTCCCTCTGGGTCAGAGTTCTTCTTCCACTTCATTTATCAGCTGTCAGTCATGTCTTCATTTCCTGCCTGTTTACCTGCCTCACCTGTCTGCAGCTGTCAGCTCCTATCAATCATTATTCTGTCTGATGACAGGAGGACAGGTGTGTGTGGAACTCACTTTGGTTCTTTGTGAGGACACACGTCTGTCCACCTGTCCATCCATCCATCCATCCGTCTGTCCAACTGTCTGTCCATCCATCTACCTGTCTGTCCATCCATCCATCCATCTGTCTGATCCCTCTTTAATCCTGAACACACCTGAAACTGTTCTTATTAGACCCAAACTGACCCGAGACTGGGTCCAGAACCAGAGGACTGAAAACTGCTCTGTTTCTGACACCAGAACCAGGAAGTGATGTAGATGAGTCAGGAAGTGATGTAGATGAGACAGGAAGTGATGTAGATGAGACAGGAAGTGATGTAGATGAGACAGGAAGTGATGTAGATAAGACAGCAATGGAGTCAAGAGAAGAAAGAGTGAGTGTGTGTGTGTGTGTGTGTGTGTGTGTGTGTGTGTGTGTGTGTGTGTGTGTGTGTGTGTGTGT
>NW_013954204.1:48676-50469 GCF_001266775.1 Austrofundulus limnaeus
CATCCATCCATCCATCCATCCATCCATCCATCTGTCTGATCCCTCTTTAATCCTGAACACACCTGAAACTGTTCTTATTAGACCCAAACTGACCCGAGACTGGGTCCAGAACCAGAGGACTGAAAACTGCTCTGTTTCTGACACCAGAACCAGGAAGTGATGTAGATGAGACAGGAAGTGATGTAGATAAGACAGCAATGGAGTCAAGAGAAGAAAGAGTGAGTGTGTGTGTGTGTGTGTGTGTGTGTGTGTGTGTGTGTGTGTGTGTGTGTGTGTGTGTATACGTTTTTGCCACATCATGGGAACCATTTTCCAGAAAAAGGCAGCCTCATGGGGATCAAGGCATGGGTACAGATGGGTCAGGACCAGGGTTTAGGTTAGTTTTAGTGTCAGGTAGGTAGTTACCTGTAGATGGTTAGGTTAGGATATAAAATGACCAGACAAAGAATGGAAATCAATCCACAGTCCCCACAGGGATATAAAAACAAACCTGTTTGTGTGTGTGGTGCTGACAGCTCTGATAGAGATGTCCTAATGGGAGCAGATGATGACTGACAGCCGTGCAGCGAGCTGACGGCACATAAAGGTCACACTGGTTCCCACAGCGACGGAGGAAACGATGCAGGTGAAGGAGGAGAAGTGAAAGGAGCTGGCACCGAAATAAAATGTCAAAAAGCTTTAAACAGGTGGAGAGGAGGAAGAAAGAGGCCAAACACAGAGAGAAGAATCAATAAACCAATCAGAGCCTCAACCAATCAGAGCGCTCCGCCTGCCTGCATCAACCAATCAGAGCGCTCTGCCTCAACTTTCAGCTTTTTACTCTCCAAACAATCTGAAGCTGCAGTTTCTCTTCAGTCCAGAACAATCTGACACACTTCCTGTTGAAGATCTGCTTCTTTCTCCATGAATGAACCCTCTGAGACCACACCCACTGAGGCTGAAACAGCCAATCAGAACACAGCAAGCTRGGTTTGTTTAATGCTATATAAAAAGTCAAGAAGTCACTTAAAACAACTGTGAGGTTTAAAAAGTGCTGATTCATGATTTAAAGTGTCCTAACCCTGACCTTTGACCTTTACTCTGGAGTTCTGATCCATTTCAGGAGGAACTTAATGAGCTGGAGGAGGTTTTTATCCCTCCTCTGTCAGTTGCAACAGAACCACTGCAGCCAACAGCTCAGAAAAAATGCTAATTCATGCAGAGAGGGAAACGCTGACTCAGCAGTCTCACATGCCAAAAACACGAATCAACACCAGTGTCAGGTTAAACTGCAGAACCTTCACTTTGAAACAGCTTTCAGCTAAATATGTTTTTTAATTGAGTTTTAGTTCTGTCTGACAGCATGTGGACGAGTCCTGGGTCGGATCATGTTGGATGGATGATGGATAATGGTGGTTGGATGATAGATGGATGTTGGATGATAGATGATGGATGGATGATGGATGATAGATGATAGATGATTGATGTTGGATGATAGATCATGGATGTTGGATGGATGGATGATGATGATGGATGATGTTGGATGAATGGATGGATGGTTGGATTATGTTGGATGATGTTGATTGAATGGATGGATGATGTTGGATGGATGGTTGGATGGATGTTGGATGGTTGGATAATGTTGGATGATGTTGGATGGATGGTTGGATGATGTTGGATGATGATGGATGGATGTTGGATGGTTGGATAATGTTGGATGATGGATGGATGGATGTTGGATGAAAGGATGGATGGAAGGATGATGTTGGATGGATGGTTGGATAATGTTGGATGATGTTGGATGGATGGTTGGA
>NW_013954204.1:51103-51354 GCF_001266775.1 Austrofundulus limnaeus
TGTGTGACATGTCCTCCTGTGTGGATGTGGACATGTGTGTGACATGTCCTCCTGTGTGGATGTGGACATGTGTGTGACATGTCCTCCTGTGTGGACCTGGACATGTGTGTGACATGTCCTCCTGTGTGGATGTGGACAAGTGTGTGACATGTCCTCCTGTGTGGATGTGGACATGTGTGTGACATGTCCTCCTGTGTGGATGTGGACATGTGTGTGACATGTCCTCCTGTGTGGATGTGGACATGTGTGTG
>NW_013954204.1:52354-53322 GCF_001266775.1 Austrofundulus limnaeus
ATGTTGGATGATGTTGGATGGATGGATGTTGGATGATGTTGTTTGGATGGTTGGATAATATTGGATTATGTTGGATGGATGGTTGGATGATGTTGGATGGTGTTGGATGGTTGGATAATATTGGATGATGTTGGATGGATGGTTGGATGGATGGTTGGATAATGTTGGATGATGTTGGATGGATGGTTGGATGATGTTTGATGGATGGTTGGATGGATGTTGGATGGTTGGATAATATTGGATGATGTTGGATGGATGGTTGGATGGTGTTGGATGATGTTGGATAATGTTGGATGATGTTGGAGGGTTGGATAATGTTGGATGATGTTGAATGATGTTGGATGGTTGGATAATATTGGATGATGTTGGATGGTTGGATGATGGATGATGTTGGATGATGTTGGATGATGTTGGATGGTTGGATAATATTGGATGATGTTGGATGGATGGTTGGATGGTGTTGGATGATGTTGGATAATGTTGGATGATGTTGGAGGGTTGGATAATGTTGGATGATGTTGAATGATGTTGGATGGTTGGATAATATTGGATGATGTTGGATGGTTGGATGATGGATGATGTTGGATGATGTTGGATGATATTGGATGATGTTGGATGGTTGGATGTTGGATGATGTTGGATGATGTTGGATGGTTGGATAATATTGGATGATGTTGGATGGTTGGATGATGGATGATGTTGGATGATGTTGGATGATATTGGATGATGTTGGATGGTTGGATGTTGGATGATGTTGGATGATGTTGGATGGTTGGATAATATTGGATGATGATGGATGGTTGGATGATGGATGGTTGGATGATGTTGGATGGTTGGATGTTGGATGATGTTGGATGATGTTGGATGGTTGGATAATATTGGATGATGATGGATGGTTGGATGATGGATGGTTGGATGATGTTGGATGGTTGGATGTTGGATGATGTTGGATGATGTTGGATGGTTGG
>NW_013954205.1:0-2100 GCF_001266775.1 Austrofundulus limnaeus
ATAATTTTTACCTAAAATGCAAAATTATATATGTTCAATAGCTTTTTCTGTATGTGGAATGCATAAAATAAAAAATATGTTAGCAACAGAAGATAAAAATGGGAGCAATTAAATCAAATAAATTTATCACATACACAAAGTTCAACTTGCAGTGAAATGTTTTTATGAAAAAAATTGAAGTTTAAACATACAGAGAACATAGTTAAAAATCCAATATTTTTTTGTACAATGAAATGTGATCCATTACATCGAAACAAGGATTAAGTCCAAAAGTGGTGTATGGAGAAATAGGCAAATATAGTGTTTTGATTAAAATGTTAACAAAAATTGCATTTTTTCAAAATATAGTTGATAAAAGCCTTATCAATGTATAAGTTAAATGAACTGTCTGAAATATAATCATAAAAAAAATTTTTGAAGCACTATTTTGAACAGTAGCAACAAAAAACTGATTTTGAGGAAAAACGCCTTAAATTTTTAAGATTTTCCCTGTGAGCTAGCAAAGTGTGGGATGATTTTGATTTATTGAAATCAAGTTGGCATACTAAAAGTGACTAATGTGGTAAGACTTAGGGTTTCAGGAGTTCTGATAGGCTTTGCTGTACCTTCTCCCTTCTTGAAGTTGGGAAAGAATAATCTACATGGGCTCTCCAGATGTGCATTTTCAATGAAATTCATTGCAGCCAGGTACAGTCAGGTTAAAATAGCATAAAAGAATATTACATGTTAGTTTGAAGTTGCACCAGTAAAACTCATCTAACACACAGTATTTTGAATAATGAAAAAAAAAACATAAATACAGAGTGACTAAAACAACACTGCAGCCAATATGTTTTAGCCGATTCTTGAAGCCGATACAACTTTTTCTTCCTACCTACATTAACATGATAAAAATAAGAACGAAAACAAATGTTACACAAGTCTTAATTTAAAACAGAACAAACAAAAAAAATTTTTTTTAACTAAGCCTTGTCTGTAGAGAATTTGATCTCAGGCTGTATTTTTGATCTGCAGTAATAAAGTTACTTGCTGTTCAAACCAGCCTGAACCCAGAGTCATTCTTTATCCGAGATCAACAGCAGTTCAATTTTGGACCAGAAGAAGTGATTTTTCACCTCATTTAATGGCGTCACGAGACAGAGGTTTTTTGCTCCAGTAAGCACCACCATCGCACTGAACCGTTTTCTGCACAGCCGGCTAAAAAGGGTGAGTCTTTTTTCACCAGAAAGGGAATACTTCAGTGGGTGATGTGGGTGTTTGGTGGGGGGGCTTTGACCAAAAGTTTCTGTTAGGGGATTTTTAGTGGACTGTTTGTTGATCGGATGAAGATCTCTGTTTAAATTCTATAGTTTGTGGAACTTTTTTTTACGACATTCTATTGTTTTAGTCTGCATTGTGTTGGAGGGGTTTACCCTCAGAGGACAGACGTTCTGAGCTGGGTGAACATTCTTAAGAGTGATTTCTTAACTGTTTTTCACCTCAGCTGGCTTTTCTCGGTCTGTGTATGTAGGCATTTGTATGAAAAGGGGCCACTGGTTTTGTGGCTAGTGAAGATTTGGGCCTATGAAGAGAATACAGCTGTTTATTCTTGTTTTGGTTTATGAAGTGAGGAATGCGGAAAGATGTGAATTCATGACAGGGAGGTTGCAGGGCTATGATTGATGACTTACAGGTTACCAAGCCAGCGCGTGGTGATTTCCATGGCCATACGAAATTCCAGTAATATGCTCAAGAGTAAAATGTATGCATTTAATTTATGGCCCGTGTTAAATTTAGTTAATGTTGAAAATAGATTGATTGGATTTTTTGCAACTCGGCAGTCCATGTGGAAAAAGACTGCAGTGTTTTATTTTTATTTTATTGTTATTTTTTATATTTTACTATTTTGGGTAGCTCCATAGAATCCAGCCTGCCCTGAACTTGCCTGACAGACAGAGCCTTGTAGGAAGGGGGGTCGTGCGGGCTGTGATTGATGGTCTTGCTGCTGCTTTGGCCTGAGGCTCTTTAGGAACAGAAAAAAAGAGGTAGAGACAGCTGCCGTGTGCAGTTAGAGGTGTGTGTCTTTCTTAGGCAAAGCAGAGCAGGTCTTTGTTCTTTGTC
>NW_013954205.1:3853-5940 GCF_001266775.1 Austrofundulus limnaeus
GTTATCTAGATAATAGTAGCGTGTTAGATTCTGATTTATAAGTTCGTATTTCTGATGTGTCAGTCACTGCATCCTGAGGTCCGTTGTGTGCAAACAGAGAAAGCACCTTGATGGCAAGGGAAATGAGACAATTGTGCTAATATGAAGACCAATAGGCTCTGTGCACACAGAGTCTATAGAGGCAATAATTAGGTCAAAATGAGAATACGATGAAAATATGTGAAGAGAATTTAGACAAGCCTAGACAGACAAATGTAAGAGTAAATCAAAACATCCAAATACAAGAAAAGCATGTGGCCCCTCTTTAACTATGTAGCTCAGTTGACCAACATAATTCTCTATTTTTCAGGCTGCTATGTTTTGCCCTTTCTGTGGCCAAAACCTGGGGACAGTTCAAGTGTTCTGTTACTCATGTGGGGAAAATGTGCAGTTCTTGGCGCAAGCTGAAGACACCAGTAAGTAGTCTTGATTGAAATACTCTTAGTTCAACATGCCACACTTATAGTCAAGATACAAATGTTCAAACACATTGCTTCTTCCCAAACAAACCAGCATTACTGGGCTTAATAGTGTAATCTTATGTTATGCAACACATTTTGAACATAAATGTTTCAGTCTTTGGGATAACACTCTATACATATGTAGTGTACTGTGCCTTTAAGAAATGTGAACGCGCCTCCGAGCGGGTGCGCGCCCTTTGTTCAGTCCAATTTTCCATCTCGCTGCGATGACCTGTCCACATCTCTCTCGCTAATAAACATTGTCTAGAAGCTGAAGATTATCGTCATTTTTTCATTCCTGTGTTACCAAAGAGTTTTTTAACATTCAACAACTTTCAGGCAAGTCGCTCTCTGATTTTCCAGCAACCCAGCAGCAAGCAGACGAGAGGAGACGGAGGGTCCAGCCGCCGAAATCCAAAAGTGAACCGAGCCGGACACAGCATAAATTGGCATCAACGAACAGGCCTGTACAGTCTTAAAGGTTAATATTGAATTAGCAGGGGTATTATTGGCCATACGTATCTGTTTTTTTTTTTTTATGCCTCAGAGACTCAGGACGGTTCATATGAGTTTTGTCGGCGGTCGCAGCGATGGGCTCCGTGTAATGTCTGGAGTTCTGTCTTTGTTTTGTTTTTGTGTGTCCAAACCTTGCTAAATTATTCGTTATTTTTTGCGACGTGTTGCCCGCCGCAGAGGGGTTAAGTGTGTGCTCTCTGGCAGTTTATGAGTGAAGTACGCGTACTTTTGAAGAAAAAGTGTTTGAGATGCATCTCTTGTGTTGAGTTTCCGCTGCACCTCCGTAGTTAGAGGAACGGGTCGGCCAGAGAGACGTCTTTGCCACCCGGGTAGCTGCTGGTGGGCGTGGTGAATTGTTCTGCTGTTAGCAGAGTTGTGTACGGGGCCGTTCAGACTGGTCTTTTGTTATCTCGCCCGGATAAAAGTACCCGGTTGCAGTATCTTCTGAGGCCTAAATACTGTTTAATTCAGATGAAATAGGCCGGGGAGATAGCAGGAATATCGGGTGGTGGAGGCTCCGTCTAGTTACTGGAAATTTAAAGGGGACATGTCACGTTTTTTCTGTTGTTTTTTTTTTAAATTCTGTTCAAGCAAGGGAGTACAGGCCTGTGTGTTTGTCTGTCCTAAATGGTTGTTTGATGTTAATTGTGGCGTTTTGTTGTTTTTTCTGTTTATTATTTGTGAATTGACTTGGCGCAGTTTGGGCTGGAACCAAATTGTGGGGGTGCTTCAACATTTTTTTTCTTGCTGCAGCTCCTTTGTCCTGTCTAGAAGTGATTTATTGCAGTGCAGCCAGAAGTGGGGGTTTTGCTGCTGCTTTTGAGTGCATCTGGCTTTCATTAACTTGTTTCTCTCTCTCTCTCTGTCATTCTTTGTTCGGAGCGCCTCCTGCTGGTGAGAGAGACAACTTCCTGCTGCAGGAACGAGCTGTGGGGGCTGCTCCCATTCTTTTTTGGCCAGGCGAGTAATTCTGTTTTATAAACAAAAAGAAAAAGAAAAAAAGAACAAAAAGAAGTATTTTAATTCTTTGTCATTTTTTGAGTGACAGCTACTGAGCATCGACTGTTTGCG
>NW_013954205.1:6154-8992 GCF_001266775.1 Austrofundulus limnaeus
GAGAGAGACTGTCCGAGACTGTAGTGATGAGGCTGATGGAACCTCAGACAATTGTAACCTGTCTGAGAGTTTCAGTTTCCCCTGTTAATAATAGGTGTTAATTAGGTGTCAACGATAGCCATGTGATGTGAGTATCAGTCACATGGAGGCAGGGCTTAAAAGCCTGAATTTATTCTGAAACTCTCAGACAGGTTACAATTGTCTGAGGTTCCATCAGCCTCATCACTACAGTCTCGGACAGTCTCTCTCCGCTGGGACGACTGRGGTCCTTGCCAAGATATGGGAGGAAATTACAGATGTACTTTGATTTTAAGTCACACGCCACCCAAAACTTGATGCCAAACTTGTCCAGTTTTGTTGCAATGTCCTGCAGGAAACAACAGCGAGTCTTTGATGGGAAAAGATGTTCATCAATAGTGATGTGTCGACCAGGGTTGTAGGATGTGATGCAGTTGGTGACAATCGATCCCCACACATCGGAGATTGCAGTAAACTTATCGGTCTGCGCTCGCTCACTGCGTGTGAACATGTCATCAAAGCGTAGGTGTTGCATGACGTCTTGGAAGCTGTTTCGGACCATAGTTGCAATGATCCTTGGGTTTGCCAGGTTTGCTGACCAGCTGTCACCTAGTGATGGAACATTGGTTACCCCCCGCAAGATTATGACTGAAATAAATGCCATTWGTTCTGGGAGATCCACGAACCAATCCACCTGCTCTGTGTGACGTGCATGTTGAGTTGTCCATTCTTGAATGCCACGAAGCATAGTCAAGAGTGATAAAACAGAGGAAGCTCTGAAGGCGACCCCG
The DNA here is from genome assembly GCF_001266775.1 of Austrofundulus limnaeus. Taxonomy (NCBI): domain Eukaryota; kingdom Metazoa; phylum Chordata; class Actinopteri; order Cyprinodontiformes; family Rivulidae; genus Austrofundulus; species Austrofundulus limnaeus. The sequence continues at coordinate 6,964 of NW_013954205.1, forward strand.
GATACTTCATCTGGCCTTAGCACTTGGCTCTCMATCTGTGGTGTATGGTTCTATTAGAGTGAAATGGAGATGTGTCCCCACTTGTTCTTCAAGCCACACTGTGCCATCTTTTGCGGTCTCTGTTGGCTCACTCCCCAACCGAGCTCTATTTTTTGGTAAAGGAGAAGTGTCCTCATCTGCAAGATAAACAATTTCAAAGTAACTTTTTGTTTAGTTCTAAATAAGATAGTCAGGAAATGAAAATGGGTAGTTTGAGAAATCTAACCTGAAGACAGCTCAGAGTCCCAATCCGGTTGAAGTACTATGTCTTCTCCATCTGAGTCACAAGGATTGACGTTGCTCAGGATCAGGTCCAATGCCTTTTGAGTGGTGAGCCTCCTCTGCATTTTGTTTCTTGTGAACAAAACAGGTGAAGCAGTCACCTATTTCTCCTCCACAGCCCAAAAGGTTGCATGCAAATTTGCATGTGCAGTCTCCCAGATCTGCACCAGCCCCTCTTTATGTATTTGAATATTTTATTTTAGTCAAAGAGAAACAAATGTGGGGTCATAAAGTGGGGAATAGCTACAACTAGTGTACCTTTCTCTCCGAATGAGGGACTGAATAATTGTATGAGTGCTTTAAYGAGACAATTTAAACTATATTGTATATATTTCTAAACTTACATCATGTCCTCTGTATGCTCTCAGGCTGGCCCTCTGACTGCCTCTCTCACCTTATTCGTGTCACCTGCACAACAATGCAGCTGGGGATGGGCAGACACACCCAAGGGCAGCTCACAATTTTTGCATGATCAACACAATTAATTTTTTTTCTAAACTGTCATTTTGAACTCACTTAACTCTTTTTGAAAGAAAACCATTACTAAATTCTTTTAGAAAAACTTTAGCATATTTCTTGAAACAGATTATACTGTATGTTTTGCAATCTATATGTGCATTTGACAAAATAACCTGGATAATGCATCTCTCCCAAAACACACACATGCTTCAAAACAAAAGATGTGTTTCATACAAATTGTCAGTGCCCTAAAATGTAAAGTCTCTTGAGCTGTGTTTCAAATGGTGTATTGAGAATGTCATCTCAGTTTCAAGAAGCCAATTCAATTGGAAAAATGAAACCGTAAATCGACTTCAATTTGTTCAAAATGTGCACCACTGTGCCACTAAAGATATAAGGTCAACGTAAAACCAGTTGATTTCACAACTGCTTCAGAGTATTAGACAGACATTTGTGTGAATTTGGCTTTTCTGCCCCCTGCTGATTCCTAAGGCAATAGCCACATTTACAAACAAAAGGGTGCTAATTGGAGCCATCAGTCGTCAATTTGGACTAAGGGTCTTTTGACCCTCTTTGAGGACTTCAGGGGGGTGGTCAAAATTCTTGGGACTTCTAACCCCAAATTTACACTGCATACGTGTACGCTCCGCTGCGCAGGTCGCAGCCGTGCGTTTCAAGCCCAGTTTACACTACCTGTGCTCCGCCTGGATGCAGCACTCCGAGAAGCATGTGCGGGAATCGCGAGATCGAGCGATAAAGCAAGTGATAAATACGGAAGTCAGAACAAAACAATTCATTCGGTGGAAAAAGGAGAACAACAGTGGAGACTGCCCCACTGTTTGATTGTTTTTTGCATTGATATTTTTCAGGAATTTTGCTCTGTAATGGGTGAGTATTCTAGATCATTCAAAGAAGGTACATTTTTGTTTATTTGTTTGCATTTAAATGTAATCATATACTGTACATTTTAATTTCCTAATGTTTGTACTTCAAACAATGGATCTAATGTATAAAACTGYCAATATCTAAGTCAATATAATATGTGAGCCATCACAGTGAAACGAGGATTAAGTCCTAAAGTGTAATGTGGAGAAAAAGGCTGGCATAGGAATTTGATATAAAGGTGTGCAAAAATTGCATTTTGTCAAAATATAATGAATTAATGCTTTATCAATGTATCATTTGAATGAACTGTTTGAAATATAATCCTAAAAAACAGTTGAAGCATTTTTTGAGACGTAGCAACAAC
>NW_013954205.1:13236-15802 GCF_001266775.1 Austrofundulus limnaeus
CTACAGTGTTTTTAAAGTCTTTATTTTACAGTTAAAATAAATGTTTATCAAATAAAGTTTGATGTTACAAATAATCGTGGATCCCTTTAAACTGAGAGGTGACAGATCCTTTTCTGTAGCAGGTCCAAAACTGTGGAATGATCTACCACTACATGTCCGACTGTCCTCATCCCTCGCTGTCTTCAAGTTTTGCTTAAAAACACATTACTACTGCCTTGCCTTTGAGTCAGTGTGAGATGGAGCAAAACCTCACTGTGTATCATAACTCTGTTCTATGTGCACTGTAAATATAAATGCTCCATATTTTTATCTGTGTTTTGACTGTATTTTGACTATGTCCTGTTATGTCTGTCTACTGTACAGCACTTTGGTTGGCCTTCTGCTGTTTAAAGTGCTTTATAAATAAAGGTGGTATGGTATGATATGGTAAAGTAACCAAAATCTAAAGAAAAACTAAAAAAAAGGAGTGAYACTCCTTTGTGTATACAGAAGATTGAGKGCTTTTATTRTGAAAAACCTGGGGACACTTCCAGAGGAAGTCAAGGCTGTGAGAGGTGAAAAAAGTTATGTTGAGTGGCACACGATGTTAGGGTCATCCTGTCAAATTGATAAAAACTATACAAACAACACATGGTGTCAGAAGTTAACGTTGAAAGAAGCTGAAAAACAGAGGCACACAGCGAGGATGGCACATTTCMAACCACCGCTGACCTTAAGACTACAAGGAAATCTCATGGAAAACTGGAAGACATGGCTTCAGTTCTATTTGCTATTGCTAGAGGAGTAGTTGAAAAATCAGAAGAAGTGCAATGAGCAACATTTCTGCATGTTGCAGGAGAAGAGGCCATCAAAGTGAGTAACACATTTGTCTTCACAAATGATGGGAAAGACAAAATTGCTCCAATGAARCAAAAATCCCAAGAATATTGTGAGCCAAGAAAAAATCTACCATATATAAGACATGTTTTTCACACATGCACAAGGACCATCAGAAATAATAGACGTGTATATAACAGATTTAAAAAACAAAGTGAAAGAATGTGAATTTGGWGAGTGACTTACTAATACGTGACAGAMCAGTCTGTGGTGTAARTGATGATCRAGTAASAGCAAGACTGCTCAGAGAAGCTGGTCTCACATTAACCAAAGCTATCCKCCRTAAAGTTGGTGAATTGTAATACAKGCAGTAAATTCTGAACAATGCTTTTCTACCAAAATAAATGTCAATAATTTCATTCATAGTAGTTTAAGTGAAATATTGTGTTGTGGAATAAATGATCATATTGTCCTCTCCATCCTCCCTCTGTATGTCAAGTAGTTTAAACCTCAGCAAATAAACAGCAGGAGGTTTTTTTCACACCACATTGCTCAGAGGAGGAAAAACGTTTTTTTGTTAATCTCAGGGTAGATATGACAAAAAAAACATGGATGTGTAGGAGGATCTTAATTAATGAAAAGTCGCAAAATTATAAGTTTTCTTATAATTTATTAGCATAAAAATGGGGCACCACCTGCGTTAATTCTAACAGGAAATTAATCTCGTAAGTTTTACTTAATCTCCCGTACTGAAGTACGGAGCGCTTTTCAGTTTTATGACGGTAAAACACGAATAAAAGACGCACAGACAAAGCATAAATTTCACAATATACCCTATATTGTGGATTCAGAGAGAAAAATTACATCACAAGTCGTGTATGGCAAGTAAAGACATTTGCTATCACAACTGCTATGAATTTAAAATAACAAACGACATCACTTCAGCCAATCACTTCTAGTAATTTTACGCTACAGAATCATAACTCATTATTATCTATTCTAACAAAAGGAGTGAAAACTTCCCCGATTAATAAAAGAAAACGTTGATTCATTTATCAAGAGGGGACGTGAATTATAAGCGGAATCAACTCGCCAGCTCTTCCTTCAATCCAATCATAGCTACCCAGAACACTCTCTCTTTCATCACTTCAGCTGAGCACACCACCAAAGCATAGAAAGCTGTTCTTTCCTACCATTTAGATGCAAACCAGTCAGTTCTGTCCCAGGGTACCGGGAGGTCTGAGCGAGGATGAATCACCGGTACCGCTCGGTCTCAAAGTGGGGTCCCGTGTGGGTACAGCTTGGCCACACCGAGACTGTCTGGGGTCGGCTTCAGGCTAGTGACGAGGAGGTCGGTTCGGGTCCCGATGGATCGGATTTAAGTTCTGGTCAGTTCAGTTTCCCGAATAAATCTTGTCCCTACACTACAAAAATTAAACTAAAAAAATTTAAAATTAAATTTAATGTCCCCGAAGGGAATGAAGAACCTGAAACTCCTGTCCTTTCTCTCTTGCTGCTCTCTTCATAATAAAAAAATGGTGTCTCTTGTCCTGACTTTACAAACTTCTGATTGGCTGAGAGATAGTCACATGGTTGTCACCAGCTTCACTGACATCACATTTCTGCTGCTAAAATGATTAAATAAAACAGATTGATTGGGTTACTTGTACAGTGATTAAATCAAGATATTATCACAGTGATTGGGTCATGATAGAAAAATACATCGCTTCTTTTTCTTCTCTTTTTTATC
>NW_013954205.1:16241-18240 GCF_001266775.1 Austrofundulus limnaeus
GTCACATGGAGGCAGGGCTTAAAAGCCTGAATTTAGCCTGAAACTCTCAGACTGAAGAAGTCTCTTGGAGGAGAGGAGGAGAGACGAAACGTTTCATTAGAGAAGAACCCGTCCAGAAGACCTATACAATTTTTTTCCTTTTGATTGTAAACCCACTTCTGGAGACTTTCCGTCTGGGCAAATGGTGGATCCTTTGTGATAAACGGCCATTTTGAGCACTTGAAAGGGATCTCACAACAGGGCTTAATCAATTGAAGGTTGCAAGTCCTGTTTATCACTTGTAGATAGTGGAGACAAAGGGGTGAGGGCATGGAGGAAGTCATTGTTCTCTGTAGATATGGGAGGATGAGGAAATATTGAATCAAGTTCTGATGTGGAACTGTTTCCTTAAGTTCCTGCTACAGATGTCAGGTGCACATTCATGACCAACTCTTCAAAGCTCCTCATGTTAATTTAACAGCTCCTGCTGTCGTATCAAACTGGACTGTTTTCAGTGCATGTGTGTGGTGGTGGGTGTAATTTAAATGTCTAAAATGTTCCAGGAAGCATGAGACTTTTAATCCTTAGTTGCTGATATTTTATTTGAGGGTTGAGTTTAGATTTTGCTGCTTATTTTTTGAAAAAAAGATTTCAGCTCTGACTTTTTTCATTACTTTAACATGTTTTATTTTTTTCCACAACCAGAAGTTTAACAGCTCGTGGAGAGTCACTAAATAGATTGACTGTATCATAAAGAATGGACCAAGTTGTATGTGTAGTTGGTGTGTTAGTAGATTTCTCAAGGTAGACAGTTTAGTTACAAACTCATGATGTTCACTGATGAAGTTCACCTCAAAAAACAGTTTTGTCACTGCTCCACCACCCAGGCACTAAGCTTGTCACTTTTTTCATCCATTCTGTGTTTGCAGGTATGAGTCTGAGTTGCTGCTCCTCCATGAGTACCAGGAGGTCCTTTCCTTTGTGCAGAGCTTTCATGCTAAGCTGTGTAAACCCCTGTTCAGACCACTGTAATCCCTCCTCAGTCCTTAGAGCACTCAGGTGAAGTTCCAGACCCAGCTTCAGGGTGGGCAGTTCCTGCTCTCGAGTCAATGGTTCCAGATTCAGATTCTGCAGATCCTATGTCCGAGTCAGCAGTGTCCACTGAGTTGACCGAATCTCCTGAGTCCTTGTAGTCTTCTGTCTCCTGGTTGGGATGCAGGGAAAGGATCCAGGTTGTCCTGTGCTGGTCTTTTCCCTCTGATAAAATGTTTGGAGCAGTGAATAAGTCCATGGTTCCTCTTATTCAGGTCATATTCAGCTCATCTTATCACTGGAATCCAGCTGTTAGCTAGCATTCAAGCTTTGGAAATGTGACAAAAAACACCATCCATCCTGAGTCACTATTACAGGTACCGTAGCACAATGTTTTGTGGTCCTCCAGGTCCTCCATGCTGTTTTCCTGAATTTCTTTAAGTTTAAACACAGCTGAACAGGCACACTGTGATCAAAACTAATGGAGTTGCTACAGTAGTTTCTATGCATACCAGTGTTGAGCGGATGTAGACATGTGACTAGTGTTCTAATAATACCCATTTAGTTCCAAGAAGTATACTTGTTATTACTATTATACTTATATCAGYGTTCTTGGTAAATTAAAGTAAATTAGGGGCAAACAGATTTTGCAACACTTAAGTATACCTAATGACATGTACTTGAGGTATACTTTTTTGGGGTAAGGGTAGATTTAGCCTCCATCAAAAAGATCACCACTTCCATCTGCAGAGAGAAGAAGAAGCAACAGAAGAGATAAATGAGTCTTTCAGAAACAAACTTCAATCACAACACATTGAACATCTTTGGTTACATTTTTGTCAGCAACTGTTGGAATCAACCTGCTGCTCTGTTGGCATAATATTTCATGAACGACTGGATGAACTATAATGAAACTTTAAAGGAGACCAATTATGGGTCGTAGAAATGTTTATGGTATGTCTGTGGGCTATCCAGACCATGTTCATTC
>NW_013954205.1:18817-22769 GCF_001266775.1 Austrofundulus limnaeus
CAGGTTCCGGTGGGTTGTCGTACGGCTTGTGACATCACAAAATGACGGAAGTATAAAACTTGTCTTTAATATTCATTAAAAATACATTTACTTACAGTAAATATGCCCCTGGGTGCATTTTTCTGGTCCTAGGACTGTTTTTTTAAGAAGTACATACCCAAAGTTGAGTAAAAAAAACCTTTTAAAAGTGAATTTTGCATAATAGGTCCCCTTTAAGCACATAAATTTAAAACATACACCAACTGATTGAATTAAAAAGTAAACAAATAAATAAAATTAAGTAGGTCCTCTGGATGGGTTCTTCTTTAATGAACCATTTTATCTCTCCTCCAAGAGACTTCAATCTGAGGAGTTTCATGTAAACTCAGCCTTATAAGCACTGCCTCCACATGGTTCACCCCAAATATCCGGTCCCCTGACACAAACAGAGTAATGCTGTTACCCCAACTTGGTAAAAGTGTGGCAGAGTGCAAAAACAKTATCACCCTTCTGTTTCTAACCTCAGGACATGCTACATCCTCTATGAACAACAGGGATATTCAAAGCATTGGCAATCTATTGTTTGGCTGATGGCCCTCTTTTGCATGTGACTAACCTGTTTGTCCACCATGTGGAGGCAGAGCTTATAAGGCTGAGTTCACCTGAAACTCCTCAAACTGAAGAAGTGTCTTAGAGGTGAGACGAAACATTTCATTGAAGAAGAACCCATCCAGAGGACCTAATTAATTTATTTTTCTACTTGGATTACTGAGATGCATCAGGACATTGTCCTACATTATAAAATGCAGATTAGTAACAGTCATCAGAAAGTCAGCAGCTTGCRTTTAATCTTTATTTCTTCACAGACCCCCCATCCTGAGCGGCACACTGACAACAGTGGAAAGGAAAAACTCCCTATTTACCAAAAATAAACCCAGGCTCAGCATGAGTAGTCATCTGCATCAACTGGTTGGGTTTCTGACCTTGCATCCTACATTCAAGAAGCATGAAAGTTTGAATATAAACTAAGTATGTTTAGAGGAGAGCAAGGGAGAATATACCAGGGCCCCCGCTCACTTTGGTTCTTTATCCATACCAACTGAGCAATGCCAATAAACATGGACTGTCTCTCTGAGTTTGTAGATCCATCATCCAGCTATTATCTACAACTTTTTCCAGAGTCAGATCTGTCCAACGGTTCCTAAATCTTCCTCGGAGTCTCCAGTCAGACATGCCTGAACAACCTCTCAAAGAAAGTATCAAGGAGGCATCCTTACCAGATGCTCGAACCACCTCAGCTAGCTCCTCTAAATGTGGAGGAGCAGTAGCTCTACTCTGAGTCTCTCATGATCAACTGAACTTCTCACCCTATCTCTAAGTGTGAGTCCCTGAGAAAACTCATTTTAAACACTTGTATCAGTGATCTTGTTCTTTCTGTCACAGGTTTGTGGCCATAGGTGAGGGTAGGAATGTAGACTGAAAGTAAAATGTAAACAGAAAGCTTTGCTCAGCTCCCTTTTCAACACAATGGACTGGTACACAATCCACAATACTGTAGAAGCCACACCGATCAACCAACCAATCAATCAATCAATCAATCAATCAATCAATCAATCAATCAATCAATCAATCAATCAATCAATCAATCAATCAATCAATCAATCTCATGCTCCATTGAGCAAAACCCCATGATACTTTAACTCCTCTCCTTGGGACAGAACTTCATCCCCAACCCAGAGAGAGCAATCCACCCTTTTCTAAATGAGGGCCATGGACTCAGATTTTGAGGTTCTGGTCCTCATACCAGCTGCTTCACACTCAGCTGCAAACTGCTCCAGTGAGAGATAAAGATTATGACATGATGATGACAACAGAATCACATCATCTGYAAATACAGTCACTGAAATGCTGCAGCTTTACAGGAAACACTGGATATTTGCTTTGAGAAAAACTGTCATCAGTCAAATTCTGCTGAAAGCAGCAGGAATGAYTCCAACCTTCTACTGACCTCAGAGTCTCCAGTCTGTAGCCTGGACTCTTCACAAGATCCAACAATTCAACATCTGAATCTTGCAGCTYGTTCCAGCTCAGGTCCAGATRWAYCAGATGGGAGGGGTTGGACTTCAGAGCTGAGCTCAGAGAAGAGCAGCTGATTTTTGACAAACTGCAGCTCCACAATCTGTAAAAAAAAATAAAACACGTAAGTTTAATAAAACAAAACAAGACCTTTAAAAATGTAAACTCTAATAAAAAATGATTAAATTAATTTTGATTATTTAAGTTTAATGTGTAATAATAAATAACTGCACATTTCAACTCTGTTTATTGAGTCATGACCTAAACTATCCATCCATCCATCCATCCATCCATCCATCCATCCATCCATCCATCCATCATCTTTATCCATTTCTTCCTGTTTATGTCACAGGGGTCACTGGTGCCCATGCCTAGCAATCATTGTGCAACAGGTGGGGTCCATCACAGGGCCACATAAAGACAATCAACATTTCACATTCACTCACATTTAGTTACCACACAGTAAAAACCAGTGTTAAAATGTCAGTGTTAAACTTTTCAGAGTAAATTTAACTCCCCCTAGTGTTTTTGTAACACTTACTAAGTAAASTGACTTCCACTGTTGGTGTTAATTCACAGTGTTGATTTCCTCAGTGTYATATCAACACTGGACAGTGTTAAACAAGCTCCGCCCACTGTTAAGTCTTATATAACACTTAACAGTGTTGTTAWATGAAACCATGCAGTGTTGAAAGAAGTATTCTGAAAAGCCCCGCCCCCTTCCACCTCATGTCAGACAGACGAGTATTTTCACAGCAAGGGATGCTGGGTAATCTGGTAGAAATTATGTGTTTTCATGTTTATGACTATTAAAGAAGTTCATGAGACTAAAAACTAGTTGGTCTAGTTAGTTATCTTGTTCAGTTTGGTTAGTTATTCAAGTTTAAGTTTGTGTTATTGGTCAAAAATCGACACCATGAGTGAGAGGTACTTCCTGGTGWGTGAAGCAGCTGCCTTACTCATTAAACTCATTAAACCAGCCTATGATCAAACACCCTAATCAACCTGTACATTTCTTTGGCGGGGTGTGTGTCCCAGTGTTTTGAAAACTTTGTGAATGCCAGATGGAACGCATCATGAAGATTATCAAGCGCTTTTCTCTTCTCTGCCATGGACATCTTGTCAAGTAGCTCATCTGTGTTTGTACCAAAGCCACATGTTCTTGCTGTGCCATTCACAGGGTAGGACCCCAGATCCTCCATTACACTGTGCACAGAAACTGTTGTGGGATGATGGATTCCCTCCAGGATCATTAGAGCTGTCATTAGGTTTGTGCATCCCTCTGAGATGAAGTCAGCTGTAGGATAAGAGCCTGCATTTTCTTCTTCTGTGATGTTGGTGACAGCCTGGGATGATGACTCTTCTGCCATCAGGAACTCTCTTTACAGATGAACATGCTCTGCGTGGTACTTTACTGCCTCAGACCAAGTATTCCACCTAATACTGACAGCATCAGGGGGAACACTGGTCTTCAAGCTTTCTTTCATAATGAGAAAGTTCACCCACCTTCTCTTCCTTGCTGGCTTTTCGAAGAAGACYGAAYGCATCCAAGTCACAAGAGATGACACWTTTGAAAAATATGTGTAATGCTGCCATGTTTCACCAACTAAATGGATGGTTTGACAAAGACAGGTCTCATGAATGCTGTTTGGCATCACACCTCTCAGAACCTCCCTGACCCTGCCAACATATCATAGGGCCCCCCCTACACTCAATTCACACCTTGGTCCTGGACCTAACCCCACCTGAAATTAACATTTTTACCTGTGCGGACTGGGCTTTGGTCCCCATGAGGCTGGCTTTTTCTGGAAAAATGGTCCCCACAGTGTAGCAAAAACGTGCCCACACACACACACACACACACACACACACACACACACACACACACACACACACA
>NW_013954205.1:23380-24523 GCF_001266775.1 Austrofundulus limnaeus
AACATAGTCTGACATTTGGGATTCATGCTGTTGTTCAGGTCACAAATCAGCACATTTCTGACRTTTCTACTTAACTTTAGACCTTTTGGACACAAATCATCAAATTTTGTCAAACACACTTGGTAATATCGATATTTTTTTGCTTTGATGTTCAGTTTAATCCCTAAAAATACTGCAGTAAAAAGGTTAAAGTGATATAAAGACTTCAATTAGATTTTAGTCCAAAATAAATTATTTAAATCACCTCAGCTTCTCCAGTTTACAGTTTGGACTCTGAAGTCCAGCAGACAGAATCTTTACTCCTGAATCCTGCAGGTTGTTGAAGCTCAGGTCCAGTTTGGTCAGATGAGACGGGGAGGACTTCAGAGCTGAGGCCACGATTTCACAGTGAGTTTCTGAGAGTCCACAGTCAGAGAGTCTGAGGAGATATAAAGAGAAAATCATTTCATCCTGATTTTTAATTAAATTAGATGAAAAAACAGTTGAACGCTGATTTTTTTCCCTTCACTTCAGTGGTTCATTTCATCTTATGTTTTATCTAATGAAATATTTCTCTTGTTGCTGGAGTTCAAACAAAAACTGCTCAAACTTCMCCTGAACTGACGGATCTTCAGCTCTTTACAATGAGCAATAGGAGTCGAGTCACGAGCAAAGAGCCATTTGTAGTTTATTTTTTATTCCTCATCTAATCACACAGAAAAATGCTCCTGCTTTGCTCCTCATTAGCTGTTGTGCTAAGCAGCCGTCCACATGGGCTGCGAGAACTGAGTGGTGCTTTCAAGTGCAGTAGGTTATTTTAAGCGGACCTATTATTGTTCCTTTAAACAAGTTAGGATACAGTGGGCTWTTCAAAACATGTTCATTAGATTTAAAACACAAAATCAATTTCAGATGATGAGATTTCATCTGGTCAGTTCTGCCTGTTTTGAGTTCTCTTCAGAAGGAGCTGTTTATGCAAATAAGCTGCTGTTGGCAACACCCTCCTAACCTTTAGTTTACATTAGCTCCACCCTCCTAACCTTTAATTTACATTAGCTCCACCCTCCTAACCTTTAGTTTACATTAGCTCCACCCTCCTAACCTTTAGTTTACATTAGCTCCACCCTCCTAACCTTTAATTTACATTAGCTCCACCCTCCCAAC
>NW_013954205.1:28248-37391 GCF_001266775.1 Austrofundulus limnaeus
CCTGTATGAGGTACAGCATCATATTGTTCTGCGTTTGTGTATTATTGTTGGTTTTTGTAGTCGTGGCTTTGTGTCAAGTTGTACAGATTGTCTGTAAATTAGACAGGTTTCTCTTGTTTTGTTTGCATACAGACCTGTAGGACTGTCTTTTAGATTTTTTTTATTATAAACTTATTAACGCTCTGAGGTCGACGCCCGCTCTGGAGCGGGCAAAGACGTGATACATTTAAAGGGCTACTGTAAAAAAATGGCAGCATACAGAGTGTTCATTTGAACTGGGTTGGACAGCACGGACTTCTAACTTTATAAAAGTAATGTTTTTATATATATTTTTATTTACTTCCAAATAAAACCAGATTTAATCATTTTTACCATAATGTTATGCGCGTTTTTTCGCATTTGGTGCGTATTCAGAGAACGTTTTCTGACCAGGAAGTGCTTGAAAGCACAATGAAACCTATTTTTCCTATTTCCTCAAACACACCACATTTTTGAAACAACCAGTGAAAACAGTTTGTCAGTATGCTGGTGGGGAAAGAGGTTCTGGACGGCCGCAAAGTCTGGAGACGGGAGGAGAACGGCTTCATTTCGGCATTTTGGATTTCGCTAGTAGCGGGTTAGTTTTTAGACAAGACGTGTGTTAGAGTGTGTGAGTGTGTTTGTAGTAGTGTTGTTAATCTGTGTGTCAAAATGAGTCGTTGTTACATGACTGGAGCTCGCAGTGAGAGTACTGAGCTTGAAGAAGAGGAGGAAAACGGCACCGGTGGAGGATTCAGACTCGGTGGTTAGTTCATTCTTTCTTTGTTTCTTTGTTTGTTTATTTAACGTGGAATACGTAAAAGATAAAAATTATAACAGAGGCAAACTGTGCCACATTATACAAGCTGATTTCATCTCCAGGGGAGGAGGAAAAGGAGGAGGAGAAGTTGCCCACCCACTCTGTCAGGCCCACAACACAGAAACTACAACGAAGTCGGACCAGGCCCTGATCCAGAACCAGATCCCTGCTGGCTGCAGCAGCAGGTACAGCAGCTGAAACAGGTGATGATCAGTGGAACAAAGAAAGAAAGCAGACACAGCCCCTGTTGTTCAGACGTTTTCAGCTTTGGAGACCACCAGGAGTGCAGGTAGATCTGCTGTCCCCCCCACAGTCCAAAAGACCTTTTTTTGTTGTTTTTTGTGTCTGATACAGTCAAAACCATCTGTGAAAACCCCAACAAAAATGCTACAAAAAAAAATTAAAAGCTAGAGGAAGAAAATATAAATGGGCTCAAACAGACACAGGAGTTATATAAATCTTTGGATCTCCTGATCTACACGTCTATGGTTCATCTACCAATGTTCAGGACTAATAGTTGTAAAAACAAAAACATGAGACATAATGTTGGAAAGTTTTTATGATTGAGTCATTGTCACACATTTTTGAAATGGTTGTAAAATAAAAAAAAACACATGGGACATTGTAAGGTTAGAGAGACTCTCTCTTTTTCAGAGAGAGAGTTGTGGAGGAGTCATTGTGACATTCAGTAAATTGTTGTAAAGAAATGCCTGGGAATTTGCACACAATTTAATGTAAAAACATGGATATAATTTTGTTTTTTGCTGAACTTGTACACGTTTATGAAATTTACACTATAGATTTTCAGTATAGGTTAGAAAAATGGTTTGTTAAACATTTTTGCGAATTTTATAATAAAAATTGCCAAAATTTTCCAACTCGGATTTTGTTTTTTGTGAGTTTTTTTGGTTCACTGTGATAATTCAGTTTGTAAAAAAAAAATAAAAAAAACACTAAAATCATAAAACTGAACTTGTGCTGAAAATAATGATACCAAACAAGACTAGGTAAATAGTTTTTTTAAAGTGAAAATATAAGGGTAAATTCAAAATGTGTTCAAAAACGGCCATTAGAGAAGGGCTGTTCAACTAAATCACTCTGGGGGGCCACAGTTACTGCAGGTCAACAGCTGAGRGGCCGAACATCCAGTAATCAAAGTTATTATGTAAATAAACCAAGTATTACAAAGATCTGTTACCTCTGAATTAGTTTATTTTTCTGCATTTAATCATGAATAAAACATACAGAACCCTATAAAAGTAGTGATAATTAAACAAYATCAAAAACAAAAAGAACACATTCTGCCTCATATTTCACACAGAAGTCAGAGCGATAGATGTCAGTCTCCAAACACAAGCAGCTACAAAAACAACAACAAAAAAACCCCACCAGAAATAGAAGCTCGATTTGTCGCTAGTTGTTTTTAACAAAGAAAATACTGCTAAGAGGATTAGGATTATTTTTTTTGTTCTGTTCTCGGAAGAGTAAGATGCTTTTTCCTTCTCTCCTGCCCTTCCTTATCTTCCCTGCTTTGCTGCTGGAGCCTCTTCTACGTTTTCATCTGAAACCAGAAAATATGGATATTGACCAAGCGTCAGTATGTTGATGCGGGGGGATGAGAACGGATTGAAGATTGTTATCGTCTGCCTGACTCTTCTGTTCCCAAAACAACTGATTACAGAATCAGGCTCTCCTACATGGCCTTGAGCTGTTGGACTAAATTCTTCCTGGTTGGATACGTCGACTGAGGGTCTGCCCCACACCTCCTCCCCTCCTCACATCCGTCTGTGATCTGGTTTCTGGAGCAAACTGAGGGCCGCACAGAATGAACAGTTAACATCCATATTCTGAACTATGGCTGTGCTGGTTTTGGGGACTGGATTCTTCTGGCTCATTTTTCAGATATTCACACAAGCATACAACACTCATGGCTTCAGATACACTCCGCCCTAAACTCACTTACTCCTCTGCCTAATAAATCTGCTGTACAGTATGCAGAGGTTTTTTTATAAACACCACAGTGTGTCACATTTTTGACATAATATGATGTTTTGTTTTTCCTCATCTTCCCTTATGTGGTTTTTAGTTTTTCTGTTAAGGGTTGCACCTCCTCATGATGTCTTCATGATGATGATCCTTKCTCTGTGCAGGGTCAGTGGCTGCATGACCCAGGGCACCTGTTCTCCTATGTTTATGTTCTGTCTTCTTCTGAATGGCTGTTCTGAACGGTAATTTTATTGTGCTCTGTACGATGACAATAAAGGCCTAATCTAATCTAATCTAATCTAATCCAATCTATCTAAAGTCTCTGGTTCAACTCAGAACAGAATGAAACTAAAAAAGGTTTGCACTGAATGTTTACACCAAAAGATCTCTGATTCGCTCATTTCGCTGTCAATCAAAAAAGGGATTCAGCCTCTGACAGATCATCCAATCATCATGCAGAAGCTGAGCGTAGATTCCCAGAGACGCTGAGCGTCCGATGGGCGGGACAAAGCCCAGTATTTGTCCAATGACTCGTCTCGTTTCGCTGCAGTCTTTGCTTCACTGTTGAACTCTGTGGACTCTCAGCGTCTGACTGTTTAAAGCACGGTGAAGCTGCGGGAATGAATGAGGAAAGCCACGTCGTTACCAGCGATAAGAAGCTGATTCTGAACAAAAGCGTGTTGTAGAGCATATTTAGTCAATGACATGTACACACAACAGTACGTATTTGATCACTTATTATTTTTTCATTTTAWGGGAAGCTGAGCTTCCCTTGCAGTCAGGTAAATCGCCTCTGATTCCGGTTCAGTTCAGAATCAGGTTCAAAATCCTGGTCCTCACTTTCAGAGCTCTCCATGGCCAAGCACCCAACTGCATTAAACGTGTCATTTCCCCTTACAACCCCAGATGGGACCTACGCTCACATGATCAACACCTCCTTATGGTTCCCCTCACTTGCTTTAAGGCCCGTGGTGACCGGTCCTTCTCCTCTGTGGCCCCCAGGCTCTGGAATGAACTCCCTGTTAATCTGTGCTCCCTTGATAACATTGTCTCTTTGAAGAAACATCTAAAAACCCACTTTTTTACTCAAGCTTTTAACTAATCATTCACCATTAATGTCAGCCTACCCCTTTCGTGAATGCTCGCCAAATACGTGTTTTTGTATTATTGTACATACAGCATAATTTTCTCTTCCCCCTTCTCTCTGTTTGTTGTATTATTGTATAATTAGCATAAATGTCACCCGCCCCCTTTTTTATCCAACAGTTTTTCTAATGATTTGTGCAGTCTTGCATACATAACACTCATCTTGTCATGCTCTGCCTCGACCGTGTGTCTGAGTTACAATTTTAGACTTTATCCTTGATTTGATGTTTCATTGTGTTGTTTATTTTTATTATGTTTTATTCTGTTTCATTTTAACTTTTCGCCATTTTTACATTGTAGAGCACCTTGTGAATATGTTTCTGTGAAAGGCGCTTTATAAATAAAACTTTACTTATAAACAAAATTAGACTTATTGTCTTAGTAATTTTAACTCAAACATCAGACAAAGGCCAAAAGATTTTTAGAAGACACATTTTTTCATGTTTATTATCTGACTTTGTCATCAGATTTGACCATTTGTCTTCCAGAAGAAACGTCTTCGAGGCCTGACCTCCTGCAGGAAGTGACATCATCGTGTCAGACATCTCAAGGCAACACAGGCAAGAAGTCCTTGGCGCAAATGAAAGCACTTTTTGTGTCACAGTTTTCATCGTTGACGTAATCTTGTCCTGAAAACCAAAAATGATTGAATTTGAAGTCTTGTTTAAAATTAAAAAATAAGCAAACGAGCTCACAAAACAAATTAAAGTGTAGGGTGACATTGTTCCYRTACCTCTCAGGTTGATATCCATGCAGTGCTCATTTCCACCCAAGTTGTTTGGTTCTCCTGGACCCCAGTTAGTGAAGGTGAAGGGGGAACCATCGACCCACCTCCAGTAGTCACCACCCTGTTAGAAGATTTCAGACAATCAAAAGATCTGTCTTTTCATGCTGTTTGTTTAAACGTCAGACACCTCCAACACAAAATCTTAACCCGTACAGCATTGGTGCCTCCAACCCAGGTTCTGGTGTTGACTCCTGTGGCTTTCACGATGAGCTTCCTGATGAAGCTGTACTGAGCCGGTCCCTGAATGGAGGTCAGGTGTGCATCAAACACATTGCAGTACGCCTGAGTGGGAAAATAAAAACACAGTTAGCACATCTTCATCACTGTATGTGCACCATGAGCTAGTTATCCACTAACACGGCTGAGAAAACCAGTCAAAACTTAAAGTTTTACCCTTTAAACCATAAATAAAGACCAACAYGTCACACTAACCTCAGCATTAGCCCAGGATTTTGCAGTTGATCTAAACAGGTAACACTGTCCTGCATACAGAGTCCAGCCGACAGGACAGCGAGTTGGGACACACGGGGGCCCGGGGGGACAAATAACTACACACAGAAGAAAATAATAAATGACTGAAACAGCTGTGGCACAGCCTGTTGAACCAGAAGGCTTTCTGGGTAGAATTAACATGTTCTCTCCATGCATGTGTGGGTTTTCTCCAGGTACTCCAGCTTAACTCTGAGTTTAGGTGAGGGAGTGAATGACTGTATTTAAGTAGTGTTCATTAAGTTTTTCATGAACRGMCCGACACACAAAGCTTGTTGCTCAGGATGTCTGCTAGAAAATATTTTTGAAAATTTAGCAGAAAAAACACCAACCTGGACCTGCATCGCTAAAYATCTGTGGAAGTTAAAAAAGCACAGAGTCAAATTTTGACCAACATATGAAAAATTTAACGTTTTAACTCTAGTTCATAGTTCATTCATTTGATTTAAAATGAGATTTTGTTTCAAACCTACATTTCCTCCGATCCCCAGTCCAGAGAGGAGCAACATGAAGAGCAGGGCTGAAGACATCTGTGGAAACATCACAGTTTAAATTTCAGGGCAAAATAATCCAATAATTCATAATAACTCATTTTAAAATGTACTGCCACAAAAAAATTTATATTTCCTTATAAAATAGAAACAATAAATTTAGCTTTGTTTTGTAACAAAACATTTATTTTAAAACCAAACGTTTACAGCTGAAAACAGCTAAATATAGTCAGGCTTAGATACACGTCTCAGATTTTACCTTGCTGTGATGTTTGATCCAAGCAGCAGAGCAGTAGCAGCAGAGCAGTAGCAGCAGAGCAGTAGCAGCAGAGCAGTAGCAGCAGAGCAGTAGCAGCAGAGCAGTAGCAGCAGAGCAGTAGCACCTACTGGAAGGAGGATGCTGTGGAAAAGTGAACGCTGTGGTTTTATACCTTCTTCTCTTGGTGAACCTGTCGGTCAGCTGATGGCGTCTCATCAGATAAAGTCGATGCTGTTGGGGGGAATTCAGGTGTAACAACAGCTCCCTCTGGGCTCCTGACCTGCTGAGGTTCAGGTCGGTCCTGTTAGTGTTCCGAGTCAGGAGGAATGGTCAGAGAGTAAATCACTGGTTTTGTTTATAAACCTCACATTTCCAGTTCAGTCTCTCCTCACCTTCAGGTCAGTGGAGGCTGAGAGCATTGATCTGGAACTGCTGCTTTGAGTTTCAAAGAAACAGTTTAGTTGAAGTTTTCTGGTAACTGGATGTTGATATTGATCTGGTTACACCAGTTTGATCCTTTAACCCTTGTTGTTGAGTCCACAGACCAGTGCTGTTAACATTTATTAATAATGAACATAGAAACAAGGGAACATAATGCACCTGCTGTTTGAGAAGACTCAAGATATTTTCACAAAACTTTTGAAGCCAGCAGGTCTGAGACGTTCTGTAAAGCTGATTTCATTTCTGAAATCTCACATCTGTCTGGGACAAACCCAGCTCAGTGATTTCAGAGCAGCCAGAGGCAGATACGATTCTTAGAGGCTAGAAGAGTTTTTGTTTCAGGGACATTCCATCAGGTATCTGAGGCGACATCTGACCCATAACACAGGCAGACAGGCTCAAGTAAAAAAAAAAAAGATTTATTAAAGGAAAAGCTGACGAGGCAGCAAAAATCCAAAACGAAAAACAGAGAAACGTGTAATGAAGCCAGGGCAGAAACCAAACRATGACCAGACGCTGAAGTGGTGAACAGASGCTGGTAAAATACAGACGTGGGTGGAAACAGCTGAGTGATTAGAATAGAATAGAAATAGCCTTAATTGTCCCACCAAGGGTAAATTCAGGTGTCACAGCAGCGCAGGGGATTGCTCAGATAAGTAATAATATAAATGAGTAGTGCAAATGATTGTTCAGATGAGTAATTACAATAAATAGTAACAGTACAAATGATTGTGTGGGCAGCAGCAGGTGTGTAAACACTTACTTTGATTTTTGTAAACACTTATTGTGATTTTTGTAAACACTTGTGATTTTTGTAAACACGTATTGTGATTTTTGTAAACACTTATTGTGATTTTTGTAAACACTTGTGATTTTTGGGCGTGGTGCTGGTTATAGAGTCTGACAGCTGCTGGGAGGAAGGATCTGCGATAACTCCTTTGGGCACCACAGATGCAGCAGTCTGTCGCTGAAGGAGTGGTTAAGAGATACAAAAAGTTTAAAGGGCGCACAGCCCTCAGTTCTGCACACACACACACACACACACAGCCCAGTGGTAGTCTGTCTTTCTTACCCCCCCACCCACACACACACACACACATCTGTATCGTTTCCAAAATGTACAGCTGTGATCATTTTAAGTGAACAATCAGCAGTTCATCTTAATTTTGTTCATTTAGTTAATCTCAGATAACTTACAAACCGATTCAGTGGCTCAAAAAGTTTWTATGTTTGAAATTATTTCAGTATCAGTTGGTGTTTCTCTTCATCTCTTCATATGAATCATAATTAACCATTTAACTGCTGGAAGAAGTGAGACTCACGTGTCTTACTGTGCATGCCTGATCAGGAAATCTGTGATCCACCTGATGGGTCTAGTAAACAAACCGTGAACGTGCATTAATCTTAAACCATTTACAGCTGCTTGACTGGGCCGCCTTGAWTGAGCGCRGCTTGGTTTTAGAGCAACAGATTACAGCTGTTGACAAGTTGAAGGCTAGTTCAAGCTCAGCTTACAGCTCATATCCTGAATTTAGAAATCTGACTTTTGTGAAATGAGCTCCATCTCTAGCTATTTGAATAATAGGTAACACTTTGTTCAAATAAATGATGTAAGATCTGAACTTTGTAGMGTTACATGTGGGGTTCCTCAGGGTTCTGTACTTGGACCTATTTATTTTGTATGTAAATTATTTAATAAATGTGTCAGTGTTGTTTAAATTTGTTTTATTTGCAGACGATACATTTTTTAGTTTGGGTAAAGATATAGCAGCTCAGCAGGGTCCTGGATGGTACTGCCCAACCAGTCTACATGTGTTTTGTGGACTTAGAGAAGGCGTTTGACCGTGTCTCTCGGGGACTCCTGTGGAGGGTACTCCAGGAGTATGGGGTATCAGGCCCATTGATACAGGCTGTTAGGGCCCTGTATGACCGGTGCCAGAGCTTGGTCCGCATTGCCGATAGTAAGTCGGACTTGTTTCCGGTGAGGGTTGGACTCCACCAAGGTTGCCTTTTGTCACAGATTCTGTTCATAACTTTTATCGACAGGCTGATTGGTGCTGCGTCTGCAGTGATGCGAGCGCTGTACCGGTCTGTCGTGGTGAAGCGGGAGCTGAGCCAGAAGGCAAAGCTCTCGGTTTACCGGTAGGTCTACGTTCCTACCCTCATCTATGGTCACAAACTTTGGGTAGTGGCCGAAAGATTGAGATCGCGGATACAAGAGGCCGAAATGAGTTTCCTTCGCAGGGTGTCTGTGAAGTGAATATTGTAATGACAGACTGTCATTTTCTTTTCATGCTTATTAGTCAAACTGTAATGACAGAATGTGTTATTTTCTTCATAAATGTACATTGTCTATAATTATGCATCTCATTTTCTCTCATTGTTTTTTGACTGCAGAGGCACTTTCTGTTTCTCTTATTGTAATGCACCATGTATGAACCACGCCAATATTTAAGAGAGCTAATGTTGACTGGTTTGACTGCAGTACATCAGATCATGTATTACATTTGTGTGTGTGTTAGACAGGACCGTCCTACGGACGAAAATTTATGACGGGCTACTTGTCATGTATTGGAATACAGTACATGCTGGAGAAACCAGAGTTGGTAGGGTCTTAAGAGAGGTGCACCAGCCTTATCATCATTTGCGATATGTGAGTGAAACTGGCAATTTTATATTAAACAGTGTACCAACTCAATATCAATC
>NW_013954205.1:38905-40621 GCF_001266775.1 Austrofundulus limnaeus
GCAAGCAAAAGCAGCTCTCACAGCTGCAGCCTGATTCTCGTTAAGGCACAGTGCTGTGTGCTGATTGGCCTGCACAAACTGAACAAGGTCTTTCAAGGTTTTTGAGATGTCCTGCAGACCCTGTGGTGCAAGAACGACCGCCTCAATTTGGTMCAATACACTTGGCAGTCCAGTTTCGTCTTGGTGACTGAAAACATAAAACATTGTATCAGTACAGCAAAACAACGAAACACTTCATGACTTGAGCTTAAACGATGACCTCTCTCTCCTTCTTTTAGTCCCTCTTAGCCTTTGGAGTTGTCCCTCTGGCACAACATATATTTTTCTTGCRTGCTGCTTCCAGAAAGCAGGACCTAATAAAACACAAAACATTCAAGTCAAACTCAGTTTTCAGAATGAAACTTTTGAAAAACAATGTGATCCCCAGTTTTTGTTTTTATTAAAATGTAGTTACCTCTTGTTCTTTGACAGTCGACAATTTCATTGTAGTGACTGTCGATGAGGACAMTTGGCTCRTCCTGCCCAAGAGCATCAACCACTTTGGCTTTGATACTGGCCACTGATGACTCAAACTCAGAAAATTTGACAGATTGTCTTGAGTTTCGAGGGCCCCATCAGTTACCTCAGCTACAAAGACACTCCTAAGGGGGGTATACAAAACACCAACTTAGATGTATAATGCCGTAGGTTAAATAACTTGTTATAAAAACTGTTATAGTTTTACCTTTGCATCATCTTTCCTCCACAGGCTCTTGGAACCTGAAGACCAGAGGAAGAACTAGTTGAAGCACTTGCACTTTGGGGGCGGCGAMAGGCAAACCTCACAGGAGGTTCAGTCRAAGCTGGGGTTGAGGTTTCACTAGTGGTCTCACCATGGACCTCATAGTGKTTACTGCCTCTTGGTTCAAAAGTGTCAACACACCTCTGTTGTCATCAGCTGTTAAAAAAATGGAGTCTGCACGGCCCTGAAAGAAAAAAATGTTAAGTACCTGAATGGTAAATAATAAATTGATTCTTTATAAAAAAAAAAACATTGTGTGGCTAGCCCATAACACGCTTAATTTTTATTACTTCAAATTTAAAATTTCTATTGTCGAATTTGCTCTATGTGTTATTCCAAATTTCACAACACTTGATGCTAATGATTGAAAACATAGACATGAGAATAATTAAAAACAAAATCTGGGCTATATATCCCCGAGTAAACTAAGAACTCAGCCAGAAGCATATTACTAGCGTTAGCTTACTGTCAATTATTGTTAAACATACACAGAAGATTAATGAAATGTAATGATTTAATTACTTACTTAGAATTTTAAAGCAATCTTGTTGGCGGTGTGATCAGCAGCTCTCAGTAAGATGCGTCGATTCCCTCTAAATAATACAAGCGCATCCATTTTTGAACCAGCAGATTTGGAAGTGCTAACTGAAAAGAGTTTGTGTCGGGAGATCAGGTCTTCATTTCCGGTTACGCCATAAGGTCCCATTGAATTAATAAAAAATAAAAGCTTGTCTTTGGTTTAACCATTGCAGTTTTAAAAAAACATAGCTCTTTTTTATTTTTGCATTTTTTTCTAATTTTGTTTTAAAAACGGAAAAACAAAAAAACACATGCTTGTTTAGTTTTTGCAATTTTATTTTGAAACGAAAAAACCAAAGAACGAACCATACACGGTCAGTGTATCTTTTGGTCATTGGATTTTCATTTTAGAAATG
>NW_013954205.1:41637-42838 GCF_001266775.1 Austrofundulus limnaeus
TGTCCTGTCCCATGTTCTTTGTCTAGCTCCAAGTCAAGTGAGTTTTTGCTGTATCATCAGCCTCTTGAGTTTTCATTAAAGGCCTTGTGTTTTTTCATTTTTTTTATTTTTTTATTTTATTTTTGAAACCTTCCTGTGCCCTGGCTTATTTTGTCAGTCCTGACATAATGATCCGACCATGCACCCAGCCCACAGGCACCCCGTTTTCGGGTTTTTTTAAAGAGGAGCAAGATTTTTTTTCTCGCCGCCCCTCGGCGTGCCGGTCTTTCTCCTCTCGCTATTGGAGTCCACCAGCGTCACCTGGGCCCGCCTCGGCTGGTCTTCCCTCCCTTGAGGAGCCGGTCCCGTCCTTGCCCCCCTGGGAGGAACAGGTGACATCCCCCATCATTGGAGGGTCTGTGACAATCCTCAGGGGGATCTCAATGTGCTCCAACAGACTCTCCATCTGCCGGCAGATAGAAAACGTTTTGGGGAAGCGCCCAGATCTGCTCCTCCTGCCAGGCCATGAGCTGCTCCACCGGTTTGTGCAGAGGGTTTTGGGAGAGTCATCTGGTACCCACCCTCCCACCTCTTCTGCTCCTCCTGTGCCGGTTGTTAGGTTCCTGTTCCGTGCTTCCTGAGCCGGTGTTTCTGGTTCCAGTGTCGGTGGTTCCAGTTCCGGTGGTTCCTGAGCTGGTGGTTTCTGAGCCAGTTGTTCCTGTTCTGGTGGTTCCAGTTCCAGTGGTTCCTGAGCTGGAGGTTCTGGTGGTTCCACAGCCAGAGGTTCTACAATTGGAGGTCCCGGTGGTTCCACAGTTGGTGGTTCCACAGTTGGTGGTCCCGATGTCTCCGGTGTTGGGCCCCGAGTCGGCGGTCTCTGGGGTTCGTGAGTCGGCTGCCGGCGCCTCCACGACATCTGGGTCGGCTGTTGTTGCTTCCACATCGCCCGACGCCTCCTCATTTCCTGGCTCGTCGCCCATCGCCTCTTCACTGCCTGGCTCGGCTGCCATTGCCTCCTCATTGCCTGGGTCGGCTGCCATCGCCTCCATGTTGCCTGAGTCGGCTGCCGTCGCCTCCATATCACCTGGGTCGGCTGCCGTCACCTCCATGTCGCCTGGGTCAGCTGCCGTCACCTCCGTGTCGTCTGGGTCGGCTGCCATCGCCTCTTMGTCCCTTCTGTCGCATGTGTTCACCGTCGCCAAGGCTCTGGCTCCATCAACCT
>NW_013954205.1:44091-46946 GCF_001266775.1 Austrofundulus limnaeus
TTTCACCTGCTTAGAAAAGAATGAAATATTAATTGTGTTATATTGAGAGCTCATTTATTGTTTGATCATTGTAATCACTTATTAATCACTCAATATTATCCTCCTAATAAAAGTCAGTTAGTCTTTAACTGGCCAAAATAAAATTACGGCTCTTTGTGTGTTTTCTGTGTGTATTTTGATGACTGAACTATTTTGAACAACTTGGGGTTCAAGAACTCACAGATTGCTCTTAATTAAAATCATGGTTGTGATTTTAATGAGGAGTATATCTACAATGCCAAACAGCAACACTAAACACACAGCACATCACACTACCATCGTCTGCAGATTTGTGATGAACAGTAGGGACAGAAGTTTCCTTCGGTTGAAAGTACTGATAGAAGTTTTCAAAGTAGTCCATTGTGAAATTATTTGCACAAACTACAACTTTCTTTCAAAAWTAAAAGTAAACCACGCATCTCTGTTCTCCATGACTGTTATAAAAACAGCAGAACAAACACAGCCACCCTGTGAAGAAGTRAGCACAGTCTCCGCTTGGGTTACCAGGTGGGGGGCTGGACTCACCTTGGTGTTGCTAGGTTACCAGGATTGTGATGTCACAATCTACAGGTTTTTGAAACAGATCATTTTTTGATACAAACACAAAAAWTATATTTTTGCTGGTTTTTCCTGGTTTTCATCTGCCTCTTTGGTGAAAACCTTTCCTTCAAGCAAATGCCCCCCAAAAGCTTCACAATGCCCCCTATATTGCTTCCAGCAACCCTGTAGTACTCTAAAGTTTCCTCAGGGGGCAGTACTGACACTGTTGAGATACACTATTGTAAATGAAAAATGCAATTATGGGGAAATAAACTATATAAAAACATGTATTTTTCTTTCTTCCTGTAGAAAATGACACCTGGACCAGTCAGTCTGTATTTCCCTGTCTCTTTCCTGTCCCCCAAACTGGGCTGGTCGAGGCAGATGGCCATACGTCTTGAGCCTGGTTCGGCTGGAGGTTTCTTCCTCTTAAAAGGGAGTTTTTCTTTTCCACTGTTGCCAATTTTTAATGGGAGACTGTGATGGAGTAACAATTCAACCCAACCTGT
Organism: Austrofundulus limnaeus; assembly: GCF_001266775.1. Classification (NCBI taxonomy): domain Eukaryota; kingdom Metazoa; phylum Chordata; class Actinopteri; order Cyprinodontiformes; family Rivulidae; genus Austrofundulus; species Austrofundulus limnaeus. The sequence continues at coordinate 45,180 of NW_013954205.1, forward strand.
TGGCTACCTTTATTTGGTAACTTAACAATTGACTTTTATATGTTTTTGTACAGTGCCCTGAGACAACATTYGTGTGACTTGTTTGAATACTAAAGGGAACAGTGTTAGACTTGGTTTTATCCTTGTGTCTATTAGTTATGATGCCCGCACGTGAAGTAGGGGTCATATTGTTTTTGTACTGTTTATTTTATTTTATTTTATTTTTTCTGAGACTTTTGGTCAACCGTAGTAGGGAAACAGCTGCACCAATCAACATGAAATTTGGTAGGAATGTTGATGTGTCTGACCTACACTGCACCAGCCAACGGTTTTACAATAGACTCCATATTTGAGTAGGAGGCTAAATCTGACAAGATAGAACTTGAYGCTAACCATTGCTGGACGGAAGTATGGACAGACAGATGCAGAGCGTTTCTATGTCCCCTGCCTCAACAACAGAGGACAAAAAGGGAGTGTCTAATATTTCAAAAATAATTTTACATAGAAGCTTCAAAAATTTTTGTTGTTGGCTATCCATCAGGCTCACCATTGAACACCACCCACCCCCACCTCATCCAAAATAATGAATATGTTTTGGTAACCTCTGAGTTCTTGTGCATTGGTGGTTTGYGTACGTGCAGGGGGTCATTTATGTTACTACAATGGAGTATCTAGTTTTAAATTCAAGTGATGCTRTTTATAGTGAGTTATAGGTTTAATGTGAAGCAGTGTCACATGTGGCCTTCACATGAAGTCAGACAATTTAAACAAGATRAAAACTATGATCATCATTGTCATCATCATCATGGACTTACTGAGCCTTTCTGCAGTTCCTCACAGCTGGGATCAGCCTCCATCGTCCCTTCTCTGATGTGTTGTACTTCTTCAGGTCCAACTCATCCAGAACCTCCTCTGACATCTGCAGCATGTGGGCCAGAGCTGWGCAGTGGATCTCTGAGAGGTTCTTCTCTGATCTGTTCTCTGACTTCAGGAACTCCTGGATGTCCTGATGAACTGAGAGCTCCTTCATCTCCATCAAGCAGTGGAAGATGTTGATGCTTCTGTCTGGAGAGACTGAAGTTGTGTTCATCTCCTTCAGGTTCTTTATGACTCTCTGGATGGTTTCGGGACTGATCTCTATCTGACCCAGCAGACCTCCTAAGACTTTCTGGTTAGACCCCACAGAGAGGCCATGAAGGAAGCGAACAAACAGGTCCATGTGGCCATTTTTACTTTGGAGGGATTTCTCCAAGACTTCCATCAGAAAGACACTCAGGGATGTTGTGCTTCTGAGATTGGATGGTTCTTCCTTTGAAGTTTGATTTTTCATTTTAAACCATGTGAAAATCTCTGAAAAAAACTTTGGTTTTGTGTCCATGTGTTTGTTCTTCAGGAAGCCCTTCAGAACTGTTGTGTTCCTGTTGGTGAAACAGTGGAACTGGTAGATTGCAGCCAGAAACTCCTGAACACTTAGATGAACAAAGCAGTAGACTGGTTTCTGGAAGATCACACTCTCTCTTTTGAAGATCTCTGTACAAACTCCTGAGTACACCGAGGCCTCTGTGACATCAAGACCACACTGCTCCAGGTCTTCTTGGTAGAACATGATGTTTCCTTCCTCCAGATGTTCAAAGGCCAGCCTCCCCAGCTTCAGAAGAACTTCCCTGTCGGCCTCTGTCAGCTCCTGTGGACCGGTCTCAGGTCCATGGTAATTGTTCTTCTTCCTGGTGGTCTGGACCAGCAGGAAGTGTGAGTACATGTCAGTCATGGTCTTGGGCAGCTCTTCTC
>NW_013954205.1:47946-49354 GCF_001266775.1 Austrofundulus limnaeus
CCTGTAGGGCGACCCGCGACCATGGAGATATAAACAGCTTTTTATAAGGTAAAAATAATAAAACAAGGTCTTTGTCTGCAATGATTGGACATGTTTTTTTTATTGTCATTAGTGATTATCTCAATTTCAGCTAAAAGAATTGACAAAATCCTACACACTGTGCCTTAAACTCAGCGTTATGGTTAAGCTTTATTATGAAACATTTTATAATTTTTTTGTCTGAATTATCATAATGAATGTTTTAAAAGAAATAATTTTTTTTAAAGTTTTCAGTAAATCATTATGTTGTGGAATACTTATGTCTAAATCACCTTGACACTGTCCACTTTTCATATCTTGTGATATCCTTCCGGACGTCAGCATCAAGTTGACCTACTTTCTGAGACAGGATGGGGCAAGTTATGATTGGTTGTTCATTCTCACATGATGTTAGCTGACAGTATATCATCGCATGGCCGCCTATGACAGGCGGGCCCACATCCGACAGACTTCGTGATTGTCTTCTGTTCCATGTCTGCCCATTAATAAATGACTTTATGATCATACCCGAAAGACTATTTGTCTTTTTATCACCTTTCGCCGTGTTTCTCACCATCTTCCCTCGACACATTCTTTAAGTGTTCTTTAAAGTGCTCTCACAAGTGAGCAGGTCAGAACGAGTGGTATGAGCCGTGCAGATGTCAACAATGTTGTTTAAGACAAACAACACCTGGCAGTACTTAATAACACTTCCTATCTTTTTAAATTAACATCTCTGAACTAACAACAGTCAGTTGTTGAGAGCACGCTCTTGAGCTTCAACAAAGATGCAGCTGTTTTTTTCTCCAAAGTGGAGAACCAGCGTTTGGTCGTGAGSTTTGGCCCATTGAGTCAAAGGGAGAACCCCTCAGCCTGGACAGACCACCACTCGCTCTCGTCCATTCTCTGAGCTTATCAAAACCAAACAGGCGGAAGTATTCTATTTTTGAGACGGACACAGAGAAGCGCCTTGTCTCTGATCTTCGACTGAAAGCGATGCTGAAAGAGTAATGTGGGCCTGGAAACGTCTGACTAGGTGAGGTTCTGAGAGTTCTTCACCTCAGCTGGACGATCTTCCCTGATTTGAACCAAGGCCCAAGGTAATGGCTGACCATTACCAAGCGTACCTGAGGTCTGGCTGGATTCATTGAGAAATGTATGCCCTTTCTGGTCAAAATCCACATTTTTAAGGATAAAGTTAAAACTAACTAATCATCTTCCTTTCATTATCCTCCTTTCTTTTCTCTTAAACATGCCCTGCCAAAACTTAAGAAAAAAGTGTCGCAAACAAATTGTTTATTAACATCTGAACCTCTCCTTGGGCTGCTACCTTATCGTGGTGGAGGGGTTTGTGTGTCCCAATGATCCTAGGAGCTATGCTGTCTGGGGC
>NW_013954205.1:50354-51157 GCF_001266775.1 Austrofundulus limnaeus
CAGTCAGCTGTATCCAAGATATGGACCAAATACAAACAGCATGGAATGGTTGTTAAAGCCAAGCGTACTGGTAGACCAAGAAAGACATCAAAGCATCAAGAMRMMCAACTTAAGGCCATTTGTCTTGAAAACTGAAAAAGTACAACTAAACAGATGAAACATAAATGGGAGGAAGCTGGAGCCAATGTATGTGACCGAACCGTAAGAAATGGTCTAAAGGAAATGGGATTTCAATACAGGAAAGCTAAAAGAAAACAATCAATGACACCTAAACAAAAAAGAAAAGACTGCAATGGGCTAAGGAGAGGTAGTCATGGACTGTGGCTGATTGGATGAAAGTTATCTTCAGTGATGAGTCAAGAACCTGCATTGGACAAGGTGATGATGCTGGAACTTTTGTTTGGTGGCGTTCCAGTGAGATTTATGAAGAGGACTGCCTGAAGAAAACAAACAAATTTCCACAGTCCTTGATGATATGGGGCTGCATGTCAGGCAAAGGCACTGGGGAGATGACTGTGGATAATTCTATCAATGCTCAAGTTTACATTGACATTTTGGACAGTTTTCTCATCGCTTCAATTGAACAGATGTTTGGAGGTGATGAAATAATTTTCCAAGATGACAATGCATCATGCCAAAAGGCAAAAACAGTGAAGGAATTCCTTGGAGAAAGACACATTCAGTCGATGTCATGGCCTGCAAATAGTCCAGATCTCAACCAAATTGAAAACCTGTGGTGGAAATTGAAAAAAAAAAAAAAGGTCCACAAGAAGCTCCGACCTGCAAAACTGTTCTGGCAACTG
>NW_013954206.1:0-2864 GCF_001266775.1 Austrofundulus limnaeus
ATATAAAACCACAGAGGCAACAATCAATCTGTGTGGCAGTGGTGTGAGATTAAATGAACTGCTGATTAATTCTGACTAAAATATGGCAAAATGTTTAATTACAAGGATACGTGTAATAAAGATGTAATTCTCCAGCTGTACTTGCAGGTTTTGACATTCCACTCTCCGGAAAGACACACTAAATGTTGTCTCACACATACAAAGCCATCCCATCAGTGTTCCCTGCCCTGGAGCAACAGCAGGAGTCTTGGCATGGCTCCAGTGGATCTGTCTCTTTATAAAGGAGGAATGAGCATCTCTGAGCCTTTCATTCTTTGCTCTTACAATGACTGCTGCCTCTGCTGGTGCTCAATCAGTCAGCTAACTGTTTTCAGGTTTCAAGGAATACTAGAAACTGGAGCATGTTTAAAAGAGGTAGGATTGTAAATAACTGTAACAGAATTTTTCAGCTATTTTTAGGATTTACCTACCTGTCATCGCTCTGATTTGATGTTTGATACATGACTGTGGTCTGCAAAGCTGATTGATTTTGGGTCTTTGTGGCTTTTTTTTTCCCTCCAGGAGTTAGGATGTTTCCTTTTTTTCCAACAGTGCTGCTGGTCACGTTACTGTCTAGAATATCATCTCAAGGCTCTTACGAAGAACGGAACACTTACAGGAAATCCAGGGCTAAACCTGTGGCTGCAAATATTCATGATGGTCAAGGTGAGAAGGTTACTGAAAAAGACAACAATAAAACAATAAACAAGTGAGCACTTTTAATGCTGCATGATGCATCATTTTCTTGCTTGTGTTCTGCACATTTCACTTCCATAAATTTGACTTTTTAGTGTGATTGGATTGTACAATTAAGTTGTGTGAATGTTGAGATTTGTTAGACACTGATTTGTAATCTGGTATTTTGTGCAGCTATCTTGGATGAGGACTGCAGCTTGGAGCTCTCCTTTCTGTTGGACAGTTCTGAAAATGCAAAAGACCATCATGAGCAAGAAAAGCGGTTTGCGATGTACGTGATTGACAAACTCCAAGGAGCAGGGCTYCCCACCGGTCGCAGGTTGAGCTCAAGGGTTGCTCTGCTGCAGTACAGCAGTCATGTTATCAAAGAGCAAACCTTCAGAGACTGGAAAGGGGCAGAGAACTTCAAGAACCGGATCACCCCAATAGCATATATTGGACATGGCACCTACACCACCTACGCCATCACCAACATTACCCAGATCTACCGGGAGGAATCTAGACCGGGAAGCATCAAAGTAGTAGTTTTGCTCACAGATGGCGTTCATCACCCAAGAAACCCGGACATTTTCTCTGCTGTTGCCGATGCCAAGAACCAGGACATCAAGTTCTTCATTCTGGGCATCACCCGGGCAGCCAATGAGCCAGCCAATGTGGCCAAGCTCCGCCTGCTCGCCAACTCCCCTTCGTCCCGCTTTCTCCACAATCTACAGGATGACAACATAGTGGAAAAAATCTTCARTGAAGTGGTGAGTATACTAATCCTTCAACTTCACCACAAAAAAGGTGAGGTATATACATAGTTTTAACAGGCAAATGGTAGTATGCTAACATTCAGGTGAAAMAAATGGACAAAATGCACTGAACAGATCTGGATTTAAGTTTTTCTCACTAATTATTTAAAATATTTGGTGTTTTTATATGAGCTAAACTTAAGATTTGTGCTTTTTATCATTTTATTTGTGTGTTAGAACAAGTACATTTTCATCACTCCAATGAAAATTGATACAAATTCAAATACATTTTCCCCTTTATTTGCAGACCACATTAGCAGATGAAGGAGTAAGTACCAAAGCAAATATTTGCTCATGGACCTTTGACATTTGGCACAACTTAATTAGGTTTGACAATCATGTCCCCTCTTTTTGAAGTGTCCTCTGGCTCAAAAATGTGCATGCGAGAAAGGAGAAAGGGGACCCAGTGGACCCGCAGTGAGTATTTAACCTCCTACTTTTCACCTACCARCTTTAAAGCAGGACTTTTATCTGTGATAAATTTAACTAATGACCCCAACTGCATGAACCACAGTTTCTGAGTGATGCTTTAAGTCCCTGCTTGTACTTTATTGCTCGTAATGAAATTCCAAATCCAGTCCCTCCCCCKCTCCCCAGACAACAATCAGCTCAGTCACTCAGGAAGACAGACAATCATGTTTCTAACAGACAGCTGTGTAAACCAGGTGCTTTCACCTCAGAGAGATTCTTCAAATTCTTACACTCAGACAGACGAGCACACATYATTGCTCTCATTATTTTAACGACCACTAACTACACCCTTTTGATGGATAGAGACATGCATGTGGTCCAGGTGCAGTTTAGTGGACATAATACTTTAAGTTTTCCTGCATTAACAATAAGACAACAATTTAAGGCCAATTCAGGCCATTGGTGAGTTCTTCCTCAGTCAGTCTGCAATGGTAACTGTTTAGAATAAAACTACTTGTTGGACCAGGTAAGCTTAAACTTATTGGGTCAGAGTGTTATTTGTTCTTGTCTTTCTAACACTGTCTAACAAGAGAACTGAATGTCAAACACAGATATCGATCAGATTTTAACCCTGATTTGGTTTCTGTCTTCAGGGTAAAAAAGGTCGTCCAGGTGATGATGGCGCTGTGGGGCAGAAAGGTCAAAAGGTGTGTGTCTTTGATGGATAAATGTGCTGTGAAAATCCCAACTGTAGTTGTTATACAATCTGCCCTTTATGTCTCACATACAGGTTATAGGTCTTACAGATCTTAAGGGTTCTTACAAGCGAGTTTGTGTAGACTCTTACAATACAGTGTATGGATGGATGGATGGATGGATGGATGGATGGATGGATGGATGGATGGATGGATGGATGGATGGATG
>NW_013954206.1:2964-15523 GCF_001266775.1 Austrofundulus limnaeus
AAACAAAATAAAAAAAGTAAAATTAAAAGAAACCATCAAATTTTTCTTGAATTAATAATCCGTTCTAGGCAGGTCCTTTTTACATTATATGTTCAAAACGGAGCAGGTAAAAGATACAAGATCTTTTGCTTTCCTGCCCTTCTCATACTCATAACAAACATTTAAATGTTCTCACACCAGATAAACACAAATTATTCCCACACTGAATGACATTTAAATCTTACATTCTCATCCTTACATGTACAATTATTTATGCATTTTAATATAAATAATATTGAGACACCCATCCTACATAACCTATTTACCAGTAAGCTCCTTTTTAAACATTTCTTTAAGCTGGTTTATGGATGGATGGATGGATGGATGGATGGATGGATGGATGGATGGATGGATGGATGGATGGATGGATGGATGGATGGATAGATGGATGGATTCAATAAAGGAAGGAAGTTAAAAATCCAAAAAGTCTCACTTCAGGCTGTAAATGTTATTATAAACTGTAGTAGCCATTTTAAAGCTTGTGCTTTAAATTAAATTATCTCTTTCCTTCTTTGCACTCTCACAAATCCCTAACATAAAACACAAAGTTTACATTTACGTTCTGTTTAATTTTTTGAATTTTTAAATAAAAACAGTAATGTAGGCTGATGTAATGATGTTTTTTTTACATTTATGTAAAAATTGACATTAGCAGCAGAAAATATCCACTTTTTTGAACAAAGCTTCAAGACAAATGTGGTTTGTTGTAAACACATTTTGCATTCTAAAAATGTGAATATGCATACAATGACAACTTGTCAGCTACAAGGATGCATAACATTAGTATGTCTTGCCCTTCTCAGAGTGACAATATGTGCAGCTAAGAACATAAACACAGTTGGAAAATGTTTAATGGGATAATAAATCAAGCGAAAGTTTATCTCAAACGCTTGTAGTTTGATCTCTGTTTGCAACTACAGATGTCTCCCTCTGCTGGTAGTAAGGGGAAAATGCTMTTTTAAAGTACATTTATTTCACTCTATCCTTGTTTTATGGAGAATTTGTTGTGAGATATTTAGCAATTAGGTACTGTTGCATAGATCTTCTTTACCCTCCTGTCCTTTCTGGGTCACGGGAAGCTGGCGCCTGTCTCCAGCAGCAAGAGGCTGGGTATTGCTTGTCARTGAATCCTATATAAAATCCAGCTAATGTGTTTTGCTTTCAGAAAACATGATTACCGGTATATTTCCATCCGTTATCTTTAGGATTATTTTATTTTTATTTATCTTTACTAAATATTTTTTCTAGTCATTCACATGTTTCAATATATATTCTTCTGTTTTTAAACCCATTTGCACATTTCAAACTCACTAAACAGTAAATAATTTTGTATTAACTGATGTAAAGTTTCATTGTATATATATTTTTTATTTATTTATAGGGTGAAGCAGGATTAAGTGGAATACCTGGGCGAGACGGCACTGAGGTAAACATTACAATTAATTACCAAATTATGAGATATTTATTACTGTTTCTGTTTATACTTAAAATGTCTTTCATTTGTAGGGGAAACCAGGTTACAAAGGAGAGAAGGTACCGATTATTAGTGACAAATGAAGACACTTTCTTTTCTTGGCAAAGTTTTTTGTTTGTGATGAACATTTTCTTACAGGGTGAGAGGGGTGAGTGTGGCACTCCGGGAATCAAAGGAGACAGGGTACGACATCTTTAGTGACACTAAAACTGGTGAATATTTCATGTTGATAATTGTTTGCGGTGTTTTTCATGCCTGTTTATATCTTGTGTGATTGGCTTCAGGGCCCACAGGGTTCAAGTGGAGTGATCGGACCAAGAGGTCTGCAGGTTGGTAAAAGCTCTTGTATTTGTTGTATTTTCAACATTTTTTTGAGCTAAAATTTAAAAAAGGACAATCTGGTTGAATTTACATATGTTCTACTCACTTGCTTTACCTGTCTAATCAATATTTATCTTTTAAAAAAATGTAAACTTTATCTAAGGAGGCATTTTAACACTAACGTTCACATCTTCTCAAACAATGATTGTATGATGTTTCTACTCAGGGGTTACCAGGACCACAAGGAGACATCGGACCGGAGGGCCCTCAGGGGAAGCAGGTCAGCACCTTTTATACCCCATCATTCACTTTCTGCTGTGACCCTCACATTTCCTTCTGAGATAAGTTTGCACAAAGGCAGCAGCTTTTACCACCTTCATTTTTAACCCTACAGCAACATTTTTGTGCAGGAAGATCCCTGTGTGAACGTTTGGCAAACCGCCAATATCCCATGTTGTTACTGTTTTTTTATACAAAAAACCTTTTATGACAGGTTCTCCTGTGTATCCTGTCACTAAATACTGACTGAAAAGAGCCTGCAGCTTTGTCTGCCTCGCAAACACAGTTGACAGTTAATAACATTCATAGACAGTCTGTAAGGACCTGTAGGCTGTATTTACTCAAGTTAACAGGAGTCTTGGTGGTCTGCAGGTAGCATAATTCATGCCAGGGAATTCCCCTAGAATAAGCTATTGTATGTTTAAGTATCCATCATATATTATATTAACAATACGCATGTAATTTATGTGTACAAGCAATTAAGTTGTTTTGTTAAAAAATGTAAATAATAGTTTTTACTTTATCTTTTGGTAGCTATCTAAATTTCAAAGCAAAATCATAGCATTATTTAAAACTTAATGAAGTTCCTATTGTTAAGCATCAAAAGAGTATTTCGCTTGTGCACGTGCTATTTCAGCATATGTTTCGATTATTTTTATTTGTCAAAAAAATCAGGTAATATTTGTTGGTGTTTTTTTAGAATAGTGACAAAATGCACTAAATATTTGATTTAAAAGGTATAATGTGAATACAAGGATAGAACTAACTTATTTTACTTGAGGTTCAATTTAAGCAGCAACTATTGATGTTGTTTGTTTGTCCAAATACCAATTTTTTTGCTATTTTAATTTAATTTTTATGCTTTGAACAATTCTACAATGCCACAAAAAGTCTAAATTTCACAAGAAACACCCATTTTCTGCACCAAACACTAACTGTAATATTTTGCTTTTATTCTAACCATAAATGTTATGCAGAGAAGGTCAAAGTCTACCTGCCACAGTATCTGTGGACGTTTTGAAGCATCCTGCAGAAATAATGCTGAAATTACTGTGATTGAAGAAGGATCAGTTCTTTTGTAAAAGACCTTCGGTATTTCTGTGTAAAAAAATAGGTTAACCATTTCKAAGTAAGGTTTTTGGAATTTTATACAACTTAAATGTCCATACTAATAAAAATGTGTACAAATGCACAGTTAAGTACTTAAAGTCTTTGATCTTGAGTCTATGTACAAATTTTATTTACTGTCTTAAAGATGTTATTATTTTTGGCAAGCAAGTTGTCTTTTWAAGAAATGAAATTGTATTTTAATCAGAAGGGATAAAGAGGTTCAACAACAAGTGCAATATACAGTAAAATAGTTATACATATGTGGTTTTGTTAATGACATTTTTAAAATTCACCTGGTATAGATGACCCCAGTATAACAGTGTGAACTTGTAAAATAGTATTTTTTCAGTTTGTTTGTGTGTTAATGTTTTTGTGATCACAGGGTGAACGGGGGCCACTTGGCCCTCCAGGGATTCAAGGAGAAGCAGGTATTGGACTCCCTGGACCAAAAGTAAGTCATCCTGCAAACTMACCTTCACTTTATTGTTCTTCTCATTTATTTGTGATGAATAAAACTCTTCAAGGTTCTTACACTCAGCTGGTAAATCTTTGTTCAGGGTGACATGGGATTCCAGGGCCGACTAGGTCCTCCCGGTCCTCCAGGAGTGGGGGAACCAGGCCCTCCTGTAAGTTACAAATCACAACAAAAGAAGAAAAATAATATTTAATATTAGATCTGTCACTGTTGGAGTGACTTGCACCTTTTGCCATGTTTACAGGGACCCCAAGGGCAACAAGGAGTTCAAGGGGAGAAAGGACCCCAAGGAGAAGGGCTTCCTGGACCAAAGGTTATTTCAAGTCTATATTAACAAAGAAAACTGTCATTTATGTCATGCTAATTGTTTAAAGTGAAGAAAAATCTAAATTTAGAAAAAGATCCGGAAGGCAAGTAGGATGAGAACAAGAAAATCTTGGCTTGACCATTCTCAAACTGAAAATATAAATAAATGATGTCATCAAAGATGAGACACTATAATCATAAAACAATTATTTCCATCCATCCATCCATTTTCTTCCGCCTATCRGGGGTCGGGTCGCGGGGGCAGCAGCTTCAGAAGGGAGGCCCAGACCTCCCTTTCCCCAGCCACTTCTTCCAGCTCCTCCGGGGGAACRCCAAGGCGTTCCCAGGCCAGCCGAGAGACATAGTCTCTCCAGCGTGTCCTGGGTCTTCCTTGGGGCCTCCTCCCAGTGGGACGTGCCCGGAATACCTCACCAGGGAGGCGTCCAGGAGGCATCCTTACCAGATGCCCAAGCCACCTCAACTGGCTCCTCTCGACGTGGAGGAGCAGCGGCTCTACTCTGAGTCCCTCCCGGATGACCGAGCTTCTCACCCTATCTCTAAGGGAGAGTCCAGCCACCCTGCGGAGGAAACRCATTTCGGCCGCTTGTATCCGGGACCTCGTTCTTTCGGTCATGACCCAAAGCTCATGACCATAGATGAGGGTAGGAACGTAGATCGACCGGTAAATCGAGAGCTTCGCTTTCTGACTCAGCTCTCTCTTCACCACGACGGACCGGTACAGCGCCCTCTTTACAGCAGACGCTGCGCCAATCCGCCTGTCTATCTCCCGCTCCGTTCTTCCCCCATTCGTGAACAAGATCCCCAGATACTTAAACTCCTCCACTTGAGACAGGGCGACCCCCCTGACCCGGAGAAGGCACTCTGCCCTTTTCCGGCTCAAGACCATGGCCTCGGATTTGGAGGCACTGAGCCTCATCCCGGCCGCTTCGCACTCGGCCGCGAACCGCTCCAGCGAGAGCTGCAGATCTCGTTCCGATGAAGCCAACAGGACCACATCATCCGCAAAAAGCAGTGATGTGATCCTAAGGCCAATATCCTAAAACAAGATCCAAGATCCTAAAACAATTATTTATAGTATATATTTGTTTTATTGTATGTGTAAATCTGCAGAAAATTTACATACAAATTAGTCTCAGTCAAATTATCAAAGATCAAAGAAAATAAGTAAAAACAAAAACTCAATTAAAAGATTTAGTGTAGAACTAATCAAATCCTAATGAGACGATATTCATTACCAAGACTCATGAACTCTACATCATTTTGAGTCAGATGTAAAAACAGGAGTTATTTAAATTAACTGAATATTAATTAATTCATGTTGGAGTTTTGGGCTCTAAATGCGTTGATCTAAAATGACATCAACAACCTATCAACACAAATCTTGTAAGAAGATATTTGCCATGCTTGCATTGTGCAACTGCCGCTGCTAACACACATTAAGAGTGTACATTTTAGTAGTTTGACTGAACCTTAACGGACCCATTTTTCACCTTCCTGACAGTTCTTTGTTCCAGCTCATTTGATTCCAATGTTGAAGATGACTGTAAAAATGCTGTTTCTCTCAAGCTGCAACATGCTGCACCAAGAAACAGAAGGGATTACCCTTTCAAATACAAAGCTGGGATTCCACAAATGCATGCAATGACAGCTGGGTTTACGCTTTAGCAGCTAAGAAAACAGTTTAAAAAGTGAACTTAAAACACTGAACAGCAGTTATGAACAACTACAGTTGTAATGTTTACCACTGCAGTTCAAAATTAAACTTGTGAGCAATTTTACTCACTTTACATATTTGACTTATGAGACATTACATTTTCTCTTCTGTTGAATTCTGCATCTGTTAAATTAAACTTGACCCTAGCTGTCAGATGTGATCAAAAACTCTCATCTTTAGCTCTCAGTACTTTTATATCACAGACACCAAATACTGAGGTCAAGAAAAAGAACAGTCATATTTGATGTTTGTGTTATAATTTGCAACAGGAGCCAACATGCTTTTTCTTTGCTATTCTGTGAATAATGCTCTGAGCCAAATTCAGGCAACTGTGGTTTATTTTAATCGACAGGGTAACCTGGTTTTGTTTCACAGGGGGATCGAGGATTTACTGGACCGAGAGGGTCGAGGGGACAGCAGGGTGTTGGCATCAAGGGGGAAAAGGTGGGTTGTAAATTTCTTTGACAAAGAAAATCACCTGTCAAACAAAGGTACTAATTAAAATTAGTGGGAGCAAGGTCAAAACAGATGATTTAACCTGACCAAGATTATTGACTTCCAGGGTGAACTGGGACCCCCAGGTCATGCCGGGCCAACTGGCCCAGTAGGGGTGGGCATCCAGGGAGAAAAGGTCAGCTCCTTAGATTGCTCTGTCTATTAAAAACACTCTGAAACAAACAAGGCTACAGAATTTATCAAGAACCACATTTAATAAATATTTTACTGGATTCAATTCTGCAGGGAGTCGAAGGACCAAGAGGTCCACCAGGAGTCAGAGGACTTCCAGGAGAAGGTTTACCTGGACCTAAGGTTTGCTGAAACACTTGGAAACAAACAACTTTGTGAAGCAGATTAGACATGTTTAATCGTGATTTTAGACTGTGCTGACATATTTTTATTTTTATTAAAAAATAAAGGAGATAAAGGAGACATTGTATTATTATACTATTACACAATAAAAGACGTGCAGAGTAAAATATACCAGAATTATCATTAAAACTAAACTCTGTACATACCAAGAGAGTTTTCAGAGTGCTCTGTCATAAGAGTTAATTCAAAGCCAAAATAATTAGTTAATCTAACTTAAGCTTCAGTTGTTCCAAAATCTCTACTATGGAAGTTAAAAATTTAGCAATTTGATTCCTGAATTAAACTGAAGTTAAGTTAGACCAACCATGAAAAAATAGTATCTTAAACATGTACAAAAAGTAACTTAACTAGTGTTGTTTCTGAGAAAAATAAATAAATAGTTTTAATAACCTTTGTTCTTCTGCTGCGTATATTTTTAGGGAGACCAAGGCTTACCAGGAGAGCAGGGAGCTCCAGGAGAACGAGGCATCGGTGAACCCGGTCCAAAAGTAAGAGAAATGTTTTTCTTAACAGCATTTGTATTCTAATTATAGCTCACAGTATTTGTGGGTATATCAAATGACTATCTGCCATCACAGGGAGAACCTGGAGCAACAGGACTTGGTGGTCTACCTGGTCTTCCAGGAGAAGATGGAGTATCAGGACAAAAGGTAAAGTAGGTCACGCCTATTTGGTAGAAATCTTCCAACCCTATAAAGTGCCTAAACCCTGAACATTTTGGTCTATTTGTTTAAAGGGGACAAAAGACCAGTTTGCGTATTTACTGAATTCAATGTTTGCTTCTAACAGGGGGAGCCAGGTTTACCAGGTGTAAGGGGTCCTGAGGGGCCACAAGGAATTGGCATTCAAGGAGAAAAGGCATGATCTGAATAACGTTGTGTGTGTGTGAGTGTGTAGAGTATACTTTATGTTATTGAACAATATACTCAGATAAAGTCTTCTTCTTCAGGGCGACCAGGGTCTGAGGGGCATCCGTGGGCTACATGGGCCTCCTGGGATCGCAGGACCTTCTGGATCAAAAGTAGGAAATCCACTAAAACAAGAAAAAAATAACATTGTGGTGTGATACAGAGACATAGTAAAACAGATAACTCTAGTACTTTGCGCATCATAAATCTGTTACTTAAGGTTTATGTCACATTAATTTGTCCTTTGAACAGAGCCAAAATATGACTCTTTAATTTATTGTTGGCATTGCAAGCATTTCCAGAAACACACACTGATTCCTGCCAACTTTTATTTTTCCAGGGTGAGCGTGGAATTCCAGGCCCACAGGGCATCCCAGGGCAGCCAGGACGGTCCATATCAGGTCCAAAGGTAAAAGAAAAACTTCATTGTTGAACTGTTTCTGTTAACACTCTTCTTGGCAGGTAGCCAGGAGAACTGTCAAACTGTTTTACGTAAAAGAAAACAAGCAGACACAAGTCATCAATTTGACTCTTTTCTTTTTTTTTTCTGTGTTCAGGGTGAAGTGGGTCCTGCTGGACCRCCTGGTCATATTGGAGAAACAGGCCTTGGACTACCTGGTCCCAAGGTAAATACTTTCACTTATGACTTTTTCATGATTTTAGATTAATCGTGCAAAATATTTGCATAGTCAGCACCATAGCATTGGTAGTAATGTCTGAATTTTGTTTCACCAGGGTGATCGTGGTCATCCAGGTTCACCAGGTCCACTTGGTCCAAAAGGTGAAGGCATCCAAGGCCCTGAGGTTTGTATCATCATTTAAAACATCCAATAATTCAATTCTGTGCATCTTAAATGATTGTAATTATGAAGGCTTACTTCCAGGGTCCTCAAGGCTTACCAGGATTGCCAGGTGAGCCCGGCCCAGAAGGAGTGGGAATTCCTGGTCCTAAGGTTTGTGCCTGCAAGGATTTGTGACCAGATCGTCCCCCCCCCCCCCCTTTTTTTTTTTTTTTTTTTTTTGCTTAGGTGTGATTTTTGTGTGCTGAACAAATTTTGTGACAATATCTTGTCTGTTCTAGGGAGACATTGGTTTTAGAGGACTACCAGGTCTGCCCGGTCCACCTGGCGAGGGCTTACAGGGACCACCAGTAAGATCTGCTGGCCTGCAGTTTGGTCAACAATAAATGTTTGCTTTGTTTTATCCACAGTAGATACATTAGTTGAACCATTTCCACACATTTAGGACAAGGACACAAGTGGACAGTCTTAGTCTTTCATCATTTATCAGCTTTACTCTTCTTCTAATGTTTATAATATTTATAGGGTAATATTGGCAGACCAGGACCTTCTGGTCCAGCTGGGCCTGCAGGAGAAGGTATTCAAGGTCCAAAGGTAAATCACTGTCTTTCTTTAATGCAACACAAGTGAAGCAAATGTTATGTTAACTGATTGGTGGTGTTCCACTATAAAACTACCTGAGATTATGGCTGCTAAGGAATAAATTAGGGTAATTCAAAGGATTAAAGATTTTCTGTTAAATTGAATTATCTATTCACAGGGTGAGCCAGGCCCTCAAGGTATGACTGGACCCAGAGGGCCTCAGGGAGAGGGCTTTCCTGGAGCCAAGGTGATGAGATTCACACATTTTCCAAATGATTTATCAGTGTTTCATTTGCTGAAATGTCTTTTCACTGGGACAGGGAGACCGTGGGTTACAGGGAGAAAGAGGAATGAAAGGAACAAAAGGAGATATGGGAGATTCTGGAGTTCCTGGAGAAATGGTAAAATATAGTTTTAGAAATTAAAAGTCGAGCATCCCTTTAAACGCTGCATATTTGTTGTATGTACTGTACATCACACTACTTTCTAAAAATGTTTTGTCAAAGATGTGTACACAGAACTGTAAGAAAGTGTTCAAAAACTGGATCTCTTCCTGTTTAAATGAACTGATCACAAAGTATAAGAAATAAGACTGCATCTAAAATTCAATCGGTCACAAAAATCCCTTCAGTACATTCAGTAAGTTGAGTCAGCAGCTTGAAAATAAAATGTTAGCTTATTAATATCATCATGAGTCTGTGCTTTTTAACACTAATACCAACACAGTAATTCCATTTTCAACTTTTCTTTAATTCCAGGGAAGACCAGGGACAAAAGGAGAACCAGGCCTCACTGTAAGTTTACTAAACTACCCTTCTTTTTAGATAAAAAATGAACAAAAAACACATACATTCCGCAAATTTATGATTTTTATATTTTTCAGAAAGAAGATGTTATCAAATTGATAAAAGAAATATGTGGTAAGCCTAGTTTTTTGTGGTGCTTATGAGTAAATTTTATTTATATACATGCAATGTGCTAAAATAAGCCCAGTTATAGACTCACATTAAGTAAGGATAGTTGTGAAGGCTTTATTGTATTTTATCATTTTCAGGTTGTGGCATCAAGTGTAAAGAAAGACCCATGGAGCTTGTCTTTGTTATTGACAGTTCAGAAAGCGTCGGTCCAGAGAACTTTGAGATCATCAAAGACTTTGTCACAAGGTTGGTAGACAGAACCACCGTCGGACGCAACACCACCAGAATTGGGATGGTTCTGTACAGTCTGGATGTCAATTTAGAGTTCAACTTGGCTCGCTATATGAGCAAYGAGGAGGTCAAACAAGCGATCAGGAAAATGCTTTACATGGGTGAGGGCACTTACACTGGGACTGCTATAAGAAAGGCGACTCAGGAGGCCTTCTTCAGCGCCCGGCCCGGAGTTAGAAAGGTAGCGATCGTCATCACTGATGGTCAGGCAGACAAACGAGAACCTGTCAAGCTCGACATGGCGGTGCGGGAGGCTCATGCTGCCAACATTGAGATGTACGCTCTGGGAATTGTTAATTCCTCCGATCCTACGCAGGCTGAGTTTCTGCGAGAACTCAACCTGATTGCTTCTGACCCGGACAGTGAACACATGTACCTTATCGATGACTTCAATACATTGCCAGGTGATACGCCAATGCAGATGCTGTAACGTTTTTTAAGTGTGTTCTCAAAATAAGTGTTAAATGTTCATTTTGTTTCTCAGCGCTGGAGTCTAAACTTGTCAGCCAGTTCTGTGAAGATGAAAACGGAGCTCTCATTTACAATCACATCCCAAATGGACCCTGGAGCAGTAACAATGGGCTTGGTTTTAATAGAATCAATGGTAATGGGCACAATGGCTATGACAGTAAGAGTTATAATTTCGGAAACAATGGCTATGGGAACAATCACCAAGAGGAGGCTGAAAATCAAAGACAAACCAAAAGCAGGAGCCGAGGCGACACGTTCATGCTGCCGATCAGAGCCAATCCTCTTCCAACTCAGGTCTTTGCRGAAAACACCTTTGTATTGTCTGATTACAATATTTTCCACTAAACTTCTTGAAATTTATCACATTAAACACATAACACTCTGTCATTTGACTTTAGGTGGTGGAAGATGAAGATGGTGAAGATTTAGACWTAAGAGCACACGTACGGACTGATAGCAGTGTGTCTACAGTCAATAAATCAGTGCTGTCATCATCTGTTAAAGACAACTCGGTCTCCAATGAGACATCGTCTGAATCATCATCATCATCGTTGCCATCTACATCTACAACACTTGTGTCAGCCCTGGGCTCCAATTCATCTTTAAACTTTAATCGGTTGCAGCCTGTTGTGAAGCCTGACTTGCCTAAAGGTGAGAATGCCATCTCTGCTCAACAGACTTCATTTTATGAAAGACTTTGGCACATTATAGTCGTGATGCACGCTTGCGTGTTTAGGAAAATGRTGTGCACTCATTTGCTGTTACTATGCTTCATTTTATGTTACTAAGCATAAATGAAAAAGAAGCATGTAATTCTTGTTCAGTCGATAACACTTTGGAAAACTCACGCACCTTTTTGTTTTTTGTTTTTACTCAGAGGTCCGTCCTCCAAATCCCCGCTGCGATCTCATCATAGACCAAGGCACATGTCGAGACTACGTCATTCGCTGGTACTACGACAAACAAGCCAACGCCTGTGCTCAGTTTTGGTARGGAGGCTGTGAGGGAAATGACAACCGTTATGAAACTGAAGAGGAGTGCAGGGAGGCTTGTGTCATTACCAGAACAGGTAAGATCTGTAATCTTGATTTTAGTAGTAATAGCCATCTTCTGTTTGTTTCTAACCTMATTCTTGTCCTTTTGTTTCAGCAGCATAAGAAGATGAGACAAACAGCAGACAAATCTACAATTTTCTTATTTGTAGTTTACTGATGATGTATTATTTCTTGTGTTCAGCCATTTTCTTGCACTGAACGGTTGTCCACAGACACATTTTTTTATAGTTTCGTTAAAAATTTGAATACATGTTCTATTGTTGCTTTATGATTTACCTCAGAATTCAGTTAATATTGATAATGCTTCATAAATTAGAAWATATGTATTTTTTGAGGACTTTCATTTGCTCTGAAACCTTGGAAAACATGCATGATTTAACTTATGGATTCAACATCTCTCTGAGCCATGTGCTTTACAATCAGGAAACAGAAATGTGATGATATATTGATATGATTTTCTTATTTGTGTTTTTTGTTTTGTTTTAATTTTATTATATTTGTTTGTTTGTTTTGTTTTTGTATTTTCATCTATTTTTTTATTTGTTTCCATTGCAATGTGTTGATATGATCACTGGCAGCTGTAAGTTTTGGATGCTGCTTTCCAGAATTGTAAAGTAACTAAATACAAATACTTTGTTAGTGTACTTAAGTAGAAATTTTGGCTGTCTGTACTTTTCTTGAGTAATTATTGTTCAGCCTACTTTTTACTTCTACTCCTTACATTTTTACACAATTATCTGTACTTTCTACTCATTACATTTTTAAAAAAGTTAAGAAGTAGAAAGTCCTTACTCCTATTTCATTAGGGCGTCTTGTTGTTAAAAATATATATTATCCTGATAAACTGTGCCAGTGAATTTAATTATGGTTGGATGAGAAATATAATATACAGTATATACATATAATATATACATATATATATACAG
>NW_013954206.1:16523-23008 GCF_001266775.1 Austrofundulus limnaeus
GAAAACTGAAGCGATGCATTCTGGGTACATGACGGATTTGATTTGTGACGGGAAACGAAAGCACACAGTACAGGAAACTTATCTTCCCTTCAAAATAAGAGCTTAGATTTTAAAGTTTTCCATGTAGTTGCTCCACTTGACCACTAGATGTCTGTCTTCACCAGCATAACATCTTTAAATCATTTCTGCGTCTCTAACCCCGTTGCTTCGACCAATTACGTCAAGTATTGAGCTCCAGCGTTTAAACTTTTTTTAAAAGGAGCTCCGATTGTAAATTAAAATAAGTCAATGCATACAAAATTTCAAAATTTTAGTATGGATTACAAACGTTAACTGCTTTTGCTACTGCCTTCCTGCTACGTAAGCAGACGCAAAGCATTGTGGGAAATCAGAACCCTGACCGAAAGCAACAGTCAGCAAGGATGTATACCTTCTCAATAAGTGTGTTTATCTGGGAGGGGTGCTGTTGGATAGATCACGTGTGTTGTGATTCATTGACAGCCGTACCTCCCGCTGTTCAAGATAACGATGACTGGTAGATAATTAGGTATTGGCGGTACTGCATTTTAATTTTAGAAAGTGCAAATCTGCTTATGAGTTAGAAAAATTAGTAAGACCGCTAAAGTGCAAATGAAATATTTAGGTCTGCATTTAGCAGATTTGCGCTTTAGCAGACTGGTGCCCACCACTGTTAATCTGAAAAGAGCTTCGCTGAGTGAGAAGTAGTGGAGCTCAGCAGACAGTTTAAGTTTCACTTTCAGTTTCACCCGAGAGCCTGCAGGAGTCATGGGCGAGGGGGTTCCGCCATGAGGAAGCTCGGCTTAAAGACACGCCCCTGGGGCGTTTCTGGTACCAAAAGGCGTTTCTGGTCCCCACCTGTCATTTTGCTCCTCAGCATGGCTTCCTAAAAACGCTGCAGGATTTTTCAAACATGCATGAATGAGTCAAAGCAAGGCTTTGGGCATGTTTTTTAATGAGAGTATAACATTGTAACATGATGTAAAACTCAAAAAAGTTGATTTTACATGATATTGCCCCTTTAAAAGTATTTACCGTAAGTTTTGCATTAAGATGGTTTCTAACAGAAGTCTGATATTACACAGAAATGCAAACAGAGGCGGAAGCAGCTAGCTGTAGCACTTCCAGGCGACGTCAAGTGTATTTAAACAATATTCACATAAAACAATTGTTTTGAGATGCAGCAGCCCATTCTTAAGCTAGACTTCACTCAGACTAGCCATTAGCCCATCAGTGAAATGCTTAAAAACTATTTATGACAGGTAAGATACTTATTAGTTGTGTCGTTTCCACAGAGCCTGGCTTCAAAGGACCTGAAATGTGGTTTTAAGTCTGATGTTATTAGTTTGAGCCCCATCAGTGTTGAGGAATGATTGTTTATATAGCCACCTGTTTGTGAGGAAAGGACGCGTGTCTAAAAGTAGCCTCTGCCTTCTTTTTTGAAAACCTACCTGTAATTACTTCAGTTTGTGACGTAGGCTTCATGTTTTTATGTCTAATTTGTGTAGAATATGATGAAATACATGCAGCTTTCACCAGTTTTTTTTTTTTTGGTCCCATTAAAGAGCATTTTTGCTAAAATCGAAAACCAAGACAAGGCCAGGATGTAGTTGTGAAGTGTGTGAATTTTATTTTCTTTATGCTATTTATATCGTATGAGATTAAATATCCTGGTGGGCATTTTTTTCTGTAACTGTTCACATATCTCAGCTTTGATCTGTCCTGAAATTAAACTGTCCATAAATTTGCTTGCGGACCTTTAAAAAAAATGTAATTAAATCGTCGGTAGCTTGCTCAGCATCTGGTGGAAACAAAAAAGAAAAAAGTTCCCAGCATGTAATAACCTCACGTCTCGGAGCTGCTGTTTGTTGCCTACCTTGTGTGGAAAAATAATAAAAATGAAATTCATCAAATTGGTAAAAAAGACCAAAGAAAGTGAACATGCCATGCAAGTATTGTAAATATCTGATGTTTTTTTTTTGTTTGTTTTGTTTTTGTTTTTTTTGTACTTTTGTTTAAAATAAAGTGTACATTTGAAAAGGTACATTTTTTCTCGGTTCTTTGTAGTTTTTTATGTTTTCTTTTTTTAAAAAAGTAATGTTTCACCCTGAGAAGAAGTTAAATATTCAGGAACACATCAAAACCAAATATTTTACACAGAAAAAAAATCAGTTACAAGAAATATACATTCATGATCAATGTGTATGAGTAGAAGCAGTTAGTTTATAGATAGTATAATCAGTAACTTTATTTTTATTAGTAATGTATTTGTAGCAGTTATTAGTTTATAGTTGTAATAGTAMCAGTAGTATTTATAGTTAGCATGGTTGTAACTACATTTATTTATAATGTGGTAGCAGTAGTTTGTTTATAGTATTGTAGTTAGTAGTAGTAATTTGTAGTTATTACTATATGTTAGTAGTTATTCATTTAAAGTTAGTATTGTAGTTACTACTGGTAGTAATACGTGTGTAGTTAATAATATAAGAGTGGTATTTTTTTAGTTGTTAGTATTGTAGTAACTGTTAATAGTAATATTGTAGTAGTGGTAGATATTAATGTAATTGGTAGTAGTAGTTAGTTCATATTGCGAGTATAGTTAGTAGTAGTAATAATTATAGATGTTGGTATCATAAAGGCTGTTTCAGAGTGTGTAATTGTCTGTTAGCTTAATATTATTTTAACCAGTGTATGGATTTTCATGAAACTCTCAAATAAGTCATTATTAAACTTACTTCTACAAATGATGAACGTTTGGAGTTAACCTGATTCGAGATGGCTGCAGCAGATTTGGAAACTCAGCAAACACAAAAATAGCTAGAACTCACATTTACAAGTACTGGGCTAAATGTTGGTGTGGTAGTAGCTGAGACTCATCCAGATGACATACTGAGGACTAACAGATCAGCATCAACTGTATCTCATTAAAACAATTTAAATACAATTTTCAAAATAAAAAGTAAGAAATTGAAAGAACATCTAGTGAACTTTGTCAACACAGTCAGTTTTGGACATACTGAACTAAAATTTGGTGTGGAAGTAGCTGAGAGTCATCCACAACAGTCGTTAAATGTTTTATGTACTTATGAACTTCAGAGTATTTTAAAAAATTGATTAGTTTTAGTGGTTCATCCCATAATTACTTCCTGAGAGTTTGATTAAAATCATTTGGCTGGTTCATGAGATATTTTGCTAACACTACAGATAATCACATTATTGACTTCCATGGGTGATTTAATTTAGCTAAAGTCTGAACAAAAAAAGTTTGATCTGCCTCAAATGTTAAAGTCTATTGAGACACAATCTATTTCAGTAATGCAAAAAACTTTTGTGTTATTAAACATATAAAAGTACTTCCTCATAAAATGTCTTGAATTTCTTACAATATTTGAAGCACAAAATCATTCATTGGTTCATAGATATATTCAGGCGGTGATGTGGTTGGAATACAATAAATCTTTAATATTCGGTTGTTTTTAGTTCTCTCAATAAATCACATAGTTTGTAGAACTGCCTGAAAGAAAAACTTCATCCTCTTCAGCTAAATCTGATCTAAAATAAACCTCTGCTGCCACCTGCTGGTCAAAATATAAACAGTTACTTGATTCAACTTCTTTCTTTTGTGAGGGAATACAAACTCCATCATTTTTATTTAGTTTAAAAAAACATAAAGCTGTTTAGTGTGAAAACATTTTCTTTCTTTACAATGATCCCGTTAAAAAGTACTTTATCTTGTGTGAGAAATAATGAAGTTGAAGCAGTTTTAATCAAACTCAATTAAGAAAATTTTTTAAAAATGTTACGCACAATCTTGTGACATTGTGAGACATCAAAAAAGYCTATAAAACTTTGTTTTTCCTCAAGAGCACAATCTTGGAAAAATGGCAAAGACTGGGTTTTAAACTTGAGGATCACTGGTCAACATATTGATCATGTGTCAGAAATATCCAGGTTTCTTTTACATTCTCATTTAAATTTTCAAAAAGATGGTGAGCAGAGCAGCAAAAGCTAATTTGCTCACATTTAGAGTAAATATAGAGTTTTAATGTTTTCATGCTGCCAACAGTTTTATGCACTCAAATTTTATTTTTATTCATTTAAGTTTATTGTGCAGCCTCTTGGTCTCAAWCAGCAGTGATTTATAACAGAAATTAAGATCTTGAGCAGAAAACGCATTAGATCACATCACTGTCATCTTAAGAAGAAACTTAACAAAATGAATTTTGAATACTTTTTTCCAAATTCCCCAGTTTAAATCTTGTTTTATATGCTTAAATGACAGGTTCCTCTTAAAGCTGCAGGCTCAGTTAAGGAGCAGACAGTCTGTTGGGTTCATTAAAAAAAAACTTATTTGGGTCAAACAGCTTTTTCTGCTRCAGGGATTTTCATGTGGAATTCCCTACGCTCAGATACTACCACGTCAAATTTTAGCTCAAAATATGCTAACAAGACCGGTTCAGCACCTTGTTGATGTTGGCCACTGTCAGTTAGCTGTAGCATGCATCTAGAATGGGATTGACTCCAAACATGAATCACTCGTAGATGTATATCCAGGCATTTATTTCTGAATTTGTCATTAAAATGCCTTCAGTGGTTCATGGGATATTTTGCTAACAGGCAGATTTGACTCCAGAAGTTGAGGTTAAGTGTTTTGATTAAAGGTTTTACGCACTAATTAATACTTTGAGTCTGTTGAGAATAACCCTCAGCTACTACCACACCAAGGTTAAACTAAATGTTTGTAAAACTGACTGATTTGGAACCATTTTTTTGTATTTTCTGAAGTTAATTATCTGTGGCAGCCATCTTAAATTGGACCGAATCCAAGAGCTAATCAGCTGTGGATTTTCATCCAGTGACTTTTTCCTGAAATTTTCATTAAAATCCATTCAGTCATTCAGGAGATATTTTGCTAACAGACAATGGAAATACATACAATCCAAGTGTTCTTCAACAATATATATTATTATAGTTGTTTTTTTAGAGGAGCTAAAAAGAGTAAATGTCT
Source organism: Austrofundulus limnaeus (assembly GCF_001266775.1). NCBI lineage: Eukaryota > Metazoa > Chordata > Actinopteri > Cyprinodontiformes > Rivulidae > Austrofundulus > Austrofundulus limnaeus. The sequence continues at coordinate 21,550 of NW_013954206.1, forward strand.
GTTTTTTTTACAAAATTGCTGCAATAACTTTCCAGGTCTTTAAAAAAAGGCTTATGCAAAGTTTTACAAATAAAGAATTTGTAATTTATTACCAAATAAGCATAAAAATATTTTAAAGGCAGTTGTGTCATAACACAATAACTCTTAAGTGATTCAACCTAATTTATTTGAGGAAAATTGGAACAAATCAAAAGTTTAAATACAAACGAATCAGAGTTACATTTTCTTTAGACAAAATGTTTGTTTGTTTTCTGACAATAGAATATATGAACGCAGATTCAATGAAATGTCTTTTCCAAAGTATTCGCTTTTTAAAAATGTCTGTATTCAATAAAACAATTGTCTAAACGCCTGAAAAAGCTGCTCAAACTGCTGTTTTATTTTATTAACAAAACATTTCGGTTTACTTTTAAAGAATTCAGACTAACTGCAGATTCATGTTACCTAAAACGATCGTATCCTGATGAGAAACACTGAGGTTCATCTTGTGTCAGAGTTTATGTTTAAATGCTGAAAAATAAAATCTCCCCAAAATGGCACAAAGTGGCTGCCGTACGTAGTTGATGCTGCAAAGAATGACGGCCTTTTAGTGCTCAAAAGTGGTCCATGCATGGACCAGCACCACATAAACCAAACCAAAGCTGGGCCAGATGTGGAACGCCAACAATGACATCATTGCCTGGCCTGGCCCACATCTGGTTGACAAACCACATGTTAGCAGTCAGCCAGTTTGACCTGGCCCTCACCTGTCTGCTATGTGGGTGGTTGCAGGTAATGGCACGCAACAAATAGAAACTGAGGCCTTAGTAATAATTTTAGTAAGGCGTATACATTTAACTAGTCACAACTTCCACACTTGCAATGCAATATAATGTACCTAAGAAAAAGCTTTCACAATTCTCTTTACCAATTCTACATGCATCTTTACTGTAAATAGATAAAATACTTTCAAACACACAGCATGTGAGAAAATACACCCATATTTTGTCAGCTGAAAGACTTTTTCAGTGGGATTGTTCTGTAGACTTGATTTGACTCATTAGCGCCACTAGTGGTTGAACGTGGAACTGCATCCACCATCACCGCTCTCGGGCAAAAGACATGAGTGACAGGCCAGGGGCACTTCTGGGACCAGTCAGATTTCAACTGGGGCCAATGCCCCCGTGACCCCACCCCTAGAACTGAACCCACTTATTGAGTCCTGTAGCATTTAGGTTTTGTCATGGGGGACAGTCTGAGACATACAGTATATTGATTACGTAACACCTCCTCTCTCTCCCTGTTTAAGACTGGCCTAAAGACACATCTTTTCAGATTAGCTTACCACTGTTAACTCAGACTGACTGGTCATGATTCAATATATGACTGTTCTGTACTCCTCGTCTCTACGTTTCTCCTGCACTACCCTTTCATTCTATGTATCTACATTTGTTACTTTTTATTGAACAGTTTCCTTGGG
>NW_013954206.1:24008-36035 GCF_001266775.1 Austrofundulus limnaeus
GTTATTTTTTATGTTTTGTTAAATAAAAAATCATTATGGGCCAAAAAAAATAAAGATCTGCATTGATCACAACAGGAATTCATATAGGTTGACGTTTAATTTAATGTTTTATTCTTTTTTGTTCATATTTTTGGGGTGGAGGTGGGTGGATCCAAGTGATCTTAACTTAAATTAAAATGAGTTTGGGGAAAACAATTTGTTGTAAATATCCAATTAATGTAAACAGCAAAAACTTTTTAAATGCCAAGATTTGGCCGGTTTTATTTGGTTTGAATCCAATGAACACCAATGAAAACTTTAAAGCAGTCATATTTTGCTTCTGAATCCTTCCTTTTTACATTYAARTCATTTAGTTGGGGTCTATGTAAAGTGGAACTGTGATGTTTTGGTCTGAATTCCTCCTCATTGTAACTCCACAAGYCCTTCTTTCACCTCTTTTCTGAGCGGTGTCTCAAAGCAACTCATTTTGAGGCTGTCTCTTTAAAWGCAAATGAGGCACTTCACATCCCGCCCCCTCCAGAGCTGTTCATTCTAGTTTGATAGAAGGGTKTACGACTATATAGCAGCACAGAAACTCTTTATTTMCAAATGCTAAGACAACAAGGGAAGCCTTGTCCATCCAGCCTTACATGTTGAGTCTGAGCCAGAGCCAGAGGAGAATAAATACCWCCAAAATGTAGTTGGTAAGAMCAGATCTTATTTGGCAGTTCTGTTGCAAAAACTGTGATGTAATAGTTCAGAAAACATCTTAGAAAATAGAGAAAACGGAACAGGTTGAAAAATGTGACCCAAACAAAATATAAAGATCTATTCAGCACCGGAGAGACTGAATTAAATTTTTCTGTCTCTTAGAGACAAGTACAAGAAAATGTATTTAACAGCTAAAGAAGTGGATTTTGCATATGTTCCCTTTAAATAGTTTGTACTGGCACAATGGGATAATCTTTCACAAATATTTCTTTAAGAAAGCAAAACATGTACATATTACAAAAAAGGCTAATGACTGACCTCCTGATGATTTTATCCATTTATTAGTCAAACACGTAATGAACACACAAAACAGCCACAAMTGTTGGAACAAATGCTGTACACAGATCTGCTCTACCTTCTGACTTCCTGTGCTGCTACCGAGATAACAGCAAATGCATCCTATTTTCTTTTACTTGCAGATAATAATGTTTTGCTAATTCAGTTCTACTTTTTTTATCAGTAATAATTGAATTAAGTGATGTGACACAAGTGTTCCCTGTTGATTCACATTGAATCTAACAGGTGCTTCATTTTTATTTCATTTGAAGCCACCATGTTCTGTTTTGCTTTGTTTACATTTCCGTTTCATGAAAGCTTTAATGAAAACTGTATTGCATAGCGCAGCAGAAAAAAAAATTATACACCTGCAAATTGATTTGCACAAATATGAATGCACCAAGAGAAATGTGGCCAATTTGGTGAGCAAGGATCTAATTCTGGATTTCACCCTAATCAAAAAAGATGTAATTAATTAATCAGATAATTCACTGCCACGCATGGCAGGACACACATCTGTGCAGCGGTAATGAGGAGGGAGACAGACAAGCTGAGCTGAGCAGCTCTACTTCTCCCCTGTAGCTGGCTCATCAACAGTGCTGGAATCCACTGTAAGTTTGAAAAAAAAAAAGCTGCAGCTCTTACAGTTACTTTGATAACATCTCTTGTACTCCAGACTTGCTTTTTTTAGCATGTAAGTACAGTGCGAAGAGTCCAGAGGAAGTGAAGATCTGAGGCGGGTCGAGGTATCAGGGATGACTTGAGGGAGGCAGTGCCTGTACAAGACAAACATAAACTGTGCCACTTCATCTGAAGACAATGGGGGACAGGACACCAAGTGTGCTCTCATCCACATCTCCATTGTCTGCCCACCTCTTTTACTCCTCCTCTGAGCACCGAGCATAAGCGGGGTGAAAGGAGGAGGGGAAGGGAGKAGGACAGGGGAGCAGCAGGGGTGCAAGGGGGGGTCTGGCTGTGTTCTTTCTCCTCTGTCTGTGTGCGAATGCACAGACGGTTCAGTAGTAATTTGATGTGTGTCCCAGGGGACATTTGATGGATTAAAGCTAAGCAGCTCCATTTCGCAGCACCACCTGATCTTCCACTGCCTGTGCCCCATATAAAGGCTGGCGTGATTGCTGATCTCAGCTAGTCTGACAGTCTCTCCCTCTCTCCCTCCTTTCTCTGTCTGTCTCCATCTCTTCTCTTCCTCACTGGTCTCTTAAGCCTGCTGCATCACAGGAACTATCCAGTGCTGAACAGGATCGCTTTTATTTTTTATTTTTTTATTTTTTTCCAGGGGAAGCTGGGGGAACCAGAGAGCATCACCCAGCATTGCCATCAGGCTCGTTCACCACTGGTTTCCATTTTTTTCCTCCTTGTCTTATGTTTATGACCACATTATCCACAAGGATTACAGCCAAGCCAGCCCTGCTTGTGTGCATCTTCAGAGGGTCTTTCCTTTTTTTTTTTCTCATGCGTTTTTCTCAGCTCCGTGTTTTCACCCATTGAAACATGCCCCGCTCTTTTTTGGTGAAGAAAATCAAGCTCGATGATTTCTCTTCGTCCAACGTGGTCACCTCCAACCATCACCACCACCTGGACGACTCGTTTACTTTTACCCGCTCCATCACAGACTCGGTGACCAGCCTTGGGGTTCGTCTCAGCGAGAATGGTGAGTTAACATGCCTCCAGTTCTGAGCCGCTCCAGTTTTAAAGATCACTTGTGCCTGTAAAACGCTCCGCTGCTGATTTCAGCATGCCCGAACATTTCCAAACAGATGGCGTCCTCTTTTGTTTTAGTTTGTTGGGGTGAGATTTTGTTTTTTCTCCATGAGTCAGCCAATAAGAAATTAATATGATATGTAACATGCAGCCAGCTGATTTTCTGCACTAACATCCAAAATAATCCGCTTCAGAGTCACCCCACCCCCATCCGTGTGCTCCYAGACTTTTGTTTTTTGACTCCAGTGAAGGGCAGACACAATTCAGGTCACAGCCACGGATTAGTTTATGTAAATAGGGAACAAAACGTGTGTCTAATCAGGAGGAGGTCCCGTTACGTATTTGTGTAACTGCACCAAGCTTGTGGTGGCTGAACACGCTTAGGCTGGCAATATCTGGCAATGATGTGGACTGAAAAATTCATGAATATGAGCGATGAGTATCAAATGATACATTTGTCCTTAGCTGTTATTGTCCTTGAGTTCCCATCATGGTCCGATCCTCCCTTGCCCCCCTCTTCCCATCCAAATGGAGCTTGCACACAGTCTCCCCACCCCCATCGCTCCACTACATCTTTCCCTTCCTTCCGGGCATTTGAAAACTAGCAGGGGTTAGAGTTTCAGCCATGCAGGCCTACTGCCGCCACAAGAGACATCCCCATACTGTACAGTGAAGCCAGGAGGGAGGTGGAAGGGATGGTGAGGGGAAGGAGAATAAGGAGACAAAAATGCTTGGGGCAGCAGCGAGGCGGGTCACGTGACGGAGGCTGTACAGTAAACACGAAGAAAGGCACAGAATCGCGCCGTGGTCAACGCTCAGAGCGTCCACGCCGAGCTGCGGTCAGAGCCGAGAGACGACCTTCACTTTCACAGCCTGTGTTAAGCCTGTCGCTTCCATTTTGTGGCCACGTTTAGCGGGCCATATGTGCGCCTTTGTTGTGATTCCTTAAGACGTCCTCGCGCTGAAAAACAGCACMGCAGCTTTCCAACGGCGCTGAACGCTGTTGACGATCCCCACCTGTTATTCAACCATTTCAGCAGCAAGGTGGAATTTAAAGAAGCAGCATTGGCAGGGTTTGTTTTGGTGCTGCTGTTGCAAAAAAAAGAAAAAAACTTGAACAGATCAGCAAATTTTAAAGTAAAGACAGGCTCATTAAAGAATTCTCATCCTAATAAATACAATTATTTAAACTTTGCTTTAACTAAAACCTATTTAGTCTTCATAATGCAAGATGTTTTTTAATCAACAGTTGATAATTCATTTGTATAATTTTATGACTCGATTGTTCTTGACTCTATTGTTCAACATCATAAAATTTAGCCATTATCATTAATAAAACAAAACAAAACAACAAGGGACCATATTACTCTTTTAACAGCTGTTTCAACTGAATGATAAAAAAACCCTCAGTTTACGCTGATTAAAAGAGAAGAAAAAGAAGGTAAAATAAAAGATTTCTCTGTGCGGCTGAAACAGCTAACGTCAGCACTTCTGCTGTGTCGAGAAATTCTCTTTCTCCCCCTTTGTGGAGACATTTGACTTGAGTGTCTGCCGAACAACAAAGAGGGGTGGCTGAGAGGGTCCATTAATTACATGCTTGCTTTGCATTACAGAAATGAGTTTATGAGCTGTAAAGGCTGATACAGCGCCAGTCCTAAATGATGAGCTTCATGTCTGACCTTGGGTAATTGAAACACACTGAACACCTCTGCTTACAGTGATAATGCACGTAGGTTTTGTTGGAAGAAAAAGCGAGACTATTAACAGACATAAAACCAGGTTGTTGAATGCAGGGAATGCACCCTTCATTGTTGATAATGTGGCTGTGAAACAGGTGGATTTCACTGCTCTTAGCTGTCGTRGCAGCAGCAGTTCTTGTGATTAACAGCAGCTGTAAGAAAGAAATTGAAAGCAGATGAATGCTTGGCTTTTTAGATTTGGCTTTAGAGYGAACGTGACGCTCTGTCACAGACAAACAGCGTCTGTGCAGTTGAAAACTGTGAAGCCACGCAGTGCTGCATAATCCCGCGTGCACAGGCCTGTAGTTTCCTTGTCCTCGGGTGTCACGGTCATGTCTTTGACAAAGGGGGTGTGTGAGAACTGGAACTCTTGGGAATGGAGAAGCTGTAGAAGGAGAGCACTTAAACTGATTTCTTAATGGCTTGTTTCCTGAAAGCACTTCAGCACGCTCACTGCTGTAGACAGGTGACCCTGCTTGCAAACAATATGTGCAATGCCATGTAGTAGTCGAGCAAACTGCATTCAATAAACTATTATTGTGTCTTGCAGATACTTGATCTATTCCATGTATTATTTCTACCTTCAGCAGATTTCGACTCTTCTAACAGCTGCACTATTTTACAGATGATRGCCTATTGATCAGTTCAAAACTTTGAATTTCATTAAAAAGCAGTCAATACCTAATTTCCACTGCTTGCTGCACAGAGCGCTTAGGAATAGTTTCTTTTTCCTGCAGTTATGCCCTAATTGTCCTGGGAAAAGATTTTTTTCCCCATTTGGACTTAAAAAAACAAAAACAGAAAGTAAAATGCATTTAGTCTGCATTCAGCAGCGTCTATCTGAGCATCAGGTTTGGGCTCATTTAGCTGCCAGCAAGGCTTTTAGCTCCTCTCTCACTGAGCTGCTTCAGAGGGAAAGAAAGGACAGGAATGATGCCAACAAACATTTATCTCTCAGAAATCATGCTTTCTACTGTCGGGGACACCTAAATCACTCGCGGCACATTGTGGCTCGCTCCAACAGGTTTAATCCTGCTTGAAGAAGCAGCAGAATCTGACCTAAAAGGATGTATTGGTTTCCAGAAAACAGGCAAACAAAAAATAATGGATACCGAAATACRTTTCAAACCTTATAAAAATCATAAAGAATAACATTTACAACAGAATTCAGCATTAAACTTGATTCTTTGTTTCATGTGCAGTGCTAACATTTAAAGGTGTGATTTAAGAGGAGCTGTATTTCGCACCTTCCCACCCAGCAGAGTTCTCTGATGAGTGTCAAATTGTAACGCCTTCTAAACTTTGTCCAGTACTTTGTTTTTCCCGAGGTTTTGTAACATGTAATATGCTCTGTGCTGCCAGTCATCCGTTCACCGTTTTGAAAGAGGGCAGTCGTCCATCATTGTAATAATGTAATCACAACACGTCACTGTGTCCTCATCCATCACAACCTCTGGCCAACTGTGTTTGCGTCTGTCTCTTACCCAGGATACATCCAGGATTACATCACGCCATCTGTATACCAGGGGGAGAAGAAGATGGAGCATAAGTTGGCCTCTCCGGTGTCAGACCCCCTTTACACCCAGGTGAACAGTGCAGGGGAGTACTGCGACCCTGACCTGAAGCACCCCGACAGCCCCCAGTCTGGCATGACAGCCAGCGGCTTCTACACTGGTGAATCGGAGGCCCTGGCCGAGGGTTACACCATGGATGCCTTCTTCATCTCCGATGGGCGCTCCAGGCGAAAAGGCGAGGGGGAGGCTCGTGGGGGAGGCTCGAGAAGCAGCAGCGCAAACGGCGGCGCCCAGGAGAGGGGCGCCGGCGTGCCTCGCCACACCTGCAACGAGTGCGGGAAGACGTACGCCACCTCCTCCAACCTGAGCCGACACAAGCAGACGCACCGCAGCCTGGACAGCAAGATGGCCCGCAAGTGTCCCACCTGTAACAAAGTGTACGTGTCCATGCCGGCACTGGCGATGCACATCCTCACCCACGACCTCAAGCACAAGTGCGACGTGTGCAGCAAGGCCTTCAGCCGACCCTGGCTGCTGCAAGGTCACATGCGCTCACACACGGGGGAGAAGCCCTTCGCATGCGCCCACTGTGGCAAAGCCTTTGCTGACCGTTCAAACCTCCGCGCCCACATGCAAACACACTCTGCCTTCAAGCACTACAGATGCAAGCGCTGCAATAAGACCTTCGCTCTCAAGTCCTACCTGAACAAGCACTATGAGTCAGCTTGCTTCAAGGGCTCCGCAGACGAGGACGACTCCGGATCGGAAAACTAACCACATGGAAGAAGCTAAATCTCTGAACCCCTGTTGTAGGTTCACAACCAATAACCATGTTCACTCTGCCCTCCATGCCTTTTTTCTTCCCTTTTTTTAGAAAGCAATATTTTCACTGAGATTACGTGAAGAAACTTTACTGATTATGGCAAAGACAATTTCAAAAGATGCTGGATTTYCCCCCCCTGCACAGTAGCTAATCGTCCACAGAAACATACAATCAAACAACCTTCCTCAAAATACAGACTGTAGATGATAGTTGTACACAATTCAGCAACATGTGCTCACGTGATGGTGGGAACATGAAAACACACACATACTAACACACTGACACACACACACACACACACTCCAGTGTACAAACGTACGCACACTCACACTCACAAACACACAATTATATATGAGGCCTGGCATGTGAATTTTTATCAATGACTATAATATTGATATCAATAGTAATATTTAGATTCCTGATATTTTATAGGAAATAGTAACAAGAAAAAGGAAAAAAAAAACATAAAAAGGACTAACAGTGTTCTTTTGTTTTTTAGAGACAAAATGACCTCTTGTATTTTTATGCTGCTTTTTATTTGCTAAGAATTGAATTCTTTTGCAACTGCCAACATAAACTTTTTACAAAAATGTGAACTATGACAGTATTTGCAAAAAAAGAGATCATTTTAAAAAGGTAAAAAAAAAAAAAAAAACTCCGACCCCCATTTTGTTCCACACTAATGTTTCAGTTCAACGGATGTTATTTTTCTATTTCATTTTTCTAAATTAATTTTTGTGCTTATTTTGTCTTGTTAATTAATAAGCACCTTTGTAACTGTGGGTACTTAAAACAGAGCTCATCCTGAATAAGCTATATATATATAAAAAGATCATAAGTCATTTAACACAACTCTGCAAGAGCGGTGATTTTCAAATGTTGGCCTGTTGACCGGGCAGTTTTACTCTCTTCATCTGATCCAACTCATAATGTCACCCTGATGTTTAGACTCGGACAAAAAAAAACACCTGAAAGCCAGACCAAATGATTTAATAAGTGCCATGAGCAGTTCATTCATCTATAGCAAACAAGCAAAAAAAAGATCAACTCTTGTTCTTCCTTCACCATGACGGCTTGCATAAACCCTGCTGTCTTCATGGTGCTTCATCCGGTCTTATTAAGTAATCTTCACCAGTATTTGAGGTGCTCCCCCCACCCCACCCCACCAGTATTACCTCAGAGTGAAGGGTTAAACTCACACCCTCAGTTACAAAGTGACAGATTTTTATGTTTGTCTATTTTCTATGTCGCTCAAAGCTACACCCATGATTTAGATGCATTCCATCTATTTATCATGTAAATACTTTATTTATCTTCCTATTTATTTATTTATCTATTTATTTATTTATTTATCTTATTTTGTGTATTTATCGAATGCTTATTTATTTATTATTTATTCTTTAAATTGTTTTTTTAATATACATCCATTGACCTTGTAAGATGCTGCTGATCTTCAAAGAAAATGTTTATATGCATGAAAACTGTAGAGAGTCCGTGGGACTTAGTTTTTAAAGAGGAACAATGTACAGAAGCGGCGCTAGAGGACTTCCAATGAATGAATAAATGCAGAAGTACCTTTTTTTTAGTTTTGATGCAATAACATGACTGACAAAGCAATTGACATGTTAAAAACAATCACAGCTGTTCTGTTTTGTTCAAGGCAATAAAAATTAATAATGAAAACAAATCCCCCAAATAATACCGAGCATTTTCTAAAAAAAAAAAAAAGACTAATGCCTCCCCCCACCACTGAAACGTTTTAGCCCATTTTTATAGTCTTTAAATCTCAGGCAATAACTAATTCTCAGAAGTGGTTTACAGTTTTGTGTATGAACCCTGTTTTTATTTAAACTCGGTACAATTTGAAAGAAAGAACAGCAAYAATAACGTTGCTATTTGAAACTAAYWCAAGTGTTAMGTCACTTGGTAARAAAAACAACTCTCTATCATAATTATTATTTTTAGCTTTAGCTTTTAAGAACAACTAAAATAGATTCTTATTAAGTCATAAAATAACCAAGCCTTTAAATACAGTAGAATTGACTATTTATCTTCACTCTGTCAGAGCGGTTTAAACTCTCTGAGGTCGGGAAGGAAGTGGCTGTGCATTCTCTTAAGCAGCACTAATGAAAATGATCTTGGCATGAACTTTACTGGCAAAGAGAGTTTTCAAGATTGCTGTAATAAAACGACTCGCAGCGACGCGCTTCCAACTCCTACTTCATCTGTCCCGTATCCCTCCCCTCCCAGCCAGCCGTCCTCCTCCCGTCCCAACTGCCTCCAAACAGACGCTGCGAGCATTAGATGTGCTGAAGTGGGATTGTCGGAGGGTGGCGGCGTGTGGGAGGATAACAGGTGTTTGTAGACAGACTGCAGATAGGGAGCGTAATTGAGTCGGTGAGCGACCTCCGAGGGGAAGGTCAAGCACCAGCAGGCAAATGCACTGTCAGCGATTTGCATATTCCAAATAGATGGTGCCGTGGCAGTCGCTCTGAAACACAAAACTACAAAAACTGGAGAGAAAAAGGAGAGCAGGTTTATTTGTCCTTCCTCTCCTCTCTGTTCCACCATCGTCCCTGTCTAGTGCTACAGCTGAATCACTGCATGAGAGCATCCAAACCACCTGTCTAATGATTCACCCGCACAACGCACCGTTTGGAGCGTTGCTCGATTGTTAAACAAATGCAGAAATTATTGCTTCCAAAAGATTCCCCTTATTCGTTGTTTTTTTTTTTTCTCTTTTACTGAGTGGGATGGCTATCATCCATCTTCTAAATCCGGGGGCTGTTTTATTATTACAGACGAATGCACTGAAATAATAAAAAACACCTACTGTAAATGTGCTGTAGATGTAGTATAACTAGCAGTATTACAGATCTACTTCAGCAAAAAAAAAGACTAATTACAGAAAAGGAGGCACAACTTAATTGTAAACTACAGCGCTTAGATGTAGGGAAACATTGTTCCTCTTTTGTAAATAGAATTGTAAATATATCACAGCAATAATATCACAATGCATGTAGACATTTAAATGCTCTTTTTCTATTCAAGTCTTTTTTTATATATTTAAAAAAAGACAAAATACAGGTACCAATTGCAGTCTGGGTGGCCACGCGAATCAGGGAGTGTCTTGATTAAGAAGCTATCTGTTCTAAGTTCAAACAAAAACTTCCAACTCTGTGTTTCCTCAAAGATCTGATCCTGTTTAGTCTTTTTTTTTATCTTCTTTTGCTTTTCTTTGTATTTATGTGCCCAGCTTGGCTGCGCAATGAAAAAGTGCCAAAAAGTATGATTTCCATGACAAAAGCCTTCAACATATGGTTGGCTGCTCGAAACCATCCATATGGTCCTCAAAGAAAGGAAAAAAAAAACTGATTAAGATTTTCCACTTTCTTCCTCATTCTGTCTCCTACTCTCTCTTTTAGTCTCTGTTCCAGCTGAGTATGAAGAAACTTAAGCCATGATTGCTGAGGGGTGTTTTGATTTTTCTTGTTCTGCTACAATTATTAATGATGACAACAATAGCAATGATAACAATAATAAAAACAATAGCACAAGGAACCAGCAAGTCCACTCGTGTTTCTTTTTACAACTGTCTTTCAGTTTCATCTTCCTGCATTTTGTTCTTTTCAGTTTGATCCCAGGAAATAAAAAACGTGCAAGCACCAACTTATCCTGCAGATGTTCACACTTAGAAAGAAGTGAGTCTGGTGTCTGTTTGGAGGAGCCTTCAGTCAACATTAACACAGTGAATAATTATACTTAGACAATAATGTGCCATCAGCTGCAGCTTCCTCTGCCAATGTTTGAGGGATTGCATGAGMTTTACTGTCAATTTCCTAAATTTTAATTTCACCACTACGAGGGAGAAAAAAAAAGCCAATATCTTCAGCTTTTAGAGCAGCTAAAAGGGTAGCCATCAGAGGAACCTGACAACACCGATATAACTTTGAATAGGAGTTCTTCAGATGTCGGCAATCTCTAAAGCAGAGGCATCTGTTCCACCACTATTAAGCCCTTCCTGGCCATTAAATTTTAATGGAACATTGATTTTATGCTGGAACTACCCTTCCTGAGTGACTCAAAAGCAGGAGAAAAATATGGAACAAAATAAAAATGAATCATGACAGTGGACAAGGATTATTATTCTGGGGCTTTTCTTGATTGGTTTCCAGGGAATATACAACACTTGAATTCAATCGCTTGTGTCCTTCAGTGTCCTCCAGCAGTGTAGCAGCGGAATAATGAGACAGCAGGCTGAGCGGAGCAGGGGACACACTGCTGCAAAGCCTTTCCTTCAACACGGGCGAGTAAGAGGCTGTTGCTTCCGCTCTGTGCTCATGCTCAAAGTTGAGCCAAAATAACTTGTAGATTCTGAAATATCGGCAACCAAGTGTTGCTTTGAGTGCACAAAGCAACAACTCGCGGTGCTGCAGAAGCTGCCGAGGACCACCGCGCATCAACATTCACCTGAAGCACTCACTCAAACTTTACCCCAACAGATGTTGCTCCTATCAGGTTTTATGATGAAAGTAAATAACTGATTTCATTACATGGCAATGAACTGTAAAATGGGGACCCATGGAATCCAATTACACCACCCGTGAGAGTGCTGTGTGTGTAACAACAATGAGTGAGGCAGGTAGAGCGGCCGTGGCCCTGCATACATATCACCCGCAGCACTCCACAGAGCGGCGCAGCAGCCGGCGCCTCCCACCGCCACCAGCACTCAGTGCAAATCAGGTGAATTATTTAAAACAGCCTGCAAAATGGAGCACGCAACGTTCACACTTCAAAGAAATTGACTGGAGAACACCATCGTTGTCTGAGTGACTGTCAGAGAGAGAATCTAAGAGCCTTCAGTTCTGATGGGGTGAGGGGTTACTGTGAGGTTACTGCAGCAAACACAACAATTTAACCCCACAAACTCCGCATCACATCATTCTGCTGTCTAAAAAACAGGCGGAGTGACGGCGTCATTACAGATAACTAACTGTTCAAACAACACTGGATTTAGTTTTGATTGATAGTTGTTTGGAGATAAACTGACAACAGTTCACAAACAGGAGCTAAAACTTGAAACATTTGTTGTTTTTGTTTATTTACTGTCGAATTAAACTGAGATAGATAGATAGATAGATAGATAGATAGATAGATAGATAGATAGATAGATAGATAGATAGATAGATAGATAGATAGATAG
>NW_013954207.1:0-625 GCF_001266775.1 Austrofundulus limnaeus
GTGTTGCAGTTTTATTTTAAATAGACCACAAGTGAATGATTTAGACGTGAAAAAGGATTTAAAAGCATGATATGATACCTTTTTAAAGCTGGGGTTCAAAATGAATCTGTTGTTTCACTGTGCTGAGCTAACATCAGCACTTCAGCTCCCTGCACCACTGTTCCTTCACTAACTGTTAGTCAGCTGACTGCCATCTCTGCACTGATTCAAAGGAGCATTGAAATGGAAAAGAATGAACTCACCTGTATGAGGGTCTGGAACACGATGATGGTGTTGGGAACATACAAGACATGGAAAACAAAAGACAAGTTTAGTTTTTCCAACAGCAGAATGCTGCAGAATGAGGATAATGTGATGAACTCTCAGGTTCAGTGCACCTCTGGTAATCAGTACGCCTTTCACCTGATTAGGATGTACATACCTTCAAATTAAAGCTGAAGTCCACAGTTCAAACACATCATGTTGGGTATTTACAGCCAAAAACATACAAACTGTGTCCATGTTAGGGCTGCCACGATTAGTCGATGACTAATCGATTATGAAAATAATCAATGACTAATTTAGTAATCGATTAATCTTTTTTTTTACTTTTTTCTCTCCAAACTGCTTTGACACCTTCCACTGC
>NW_013954207.1:635-2062 GCF_001266775.1 Austrofundulus limnaeus
TGGCTACCCAGCAACGGAGCTCAAAAGTGTGGGATCATTTTAAGAAAATGAAAGAGAAACCTGTGCAATATCTGAGCCCTTCCACAGCAATTATTTTTAGTTAGCATATAGCTAAAATCTAACCATGGTTATATAATAGCAGCTGCATTCTGGCACGATAAGCTCTATGTTTTATATTCAGTTAATGTATAATCCAATTAGTCAACTAATCGAAAAAAGTAATCAGTGATTAATCGATTATAAAAATAATAATTTGTGGCAGCCTTAGTCCACGTCCCAATATTTATGGGCATGGCTGTATATTTTTGTGTTGAGGTGTTAGCATGCTAACAGGAACTAAACAGCACAAATTGTTTGCTGACAGTCACAAGCATCAAAACAATTTAAAGGGCATATCATGTAAAATCCACTTTTTTGAGCTTTATATCCTCAACCCTCTTCAAAAACATACACAGAGTCTTGCTTTGACTCATTCATGCATGTTTTTGAAATCCTGTAATGCCCTGAGGCTGTCATTCACCGGAGCAAAAATGGCTGGTTGGGCCTAGAACCTCCTTTTAGGAGAAGCTCCTCCTCTGTGTCCCCAAGCTGAGCTTCCTCATCACAGAGCACCCCTCCCCCGTGAATACAGGCTGCCAGCGGCAACAACTAGCAAACAACTGGTGAAACCACGTGTCTGCTGAGCTCGTAATACATCTCAGTCCAGTCCTTTTCAGATTAAAAAATGCTTTGAGTAAATGGATTTTCAGATGCCAAGGATGACACTTAAGAAATTATTTGACTTCATTTCTGAAAGTAACCCCTTAAAAGTGACAAAAAATATTTTATATGTGCAAGACACTTTACGAATAATAGCTTTCTGAACAACAGGGAATTTAACAGTGGACTAATWACAAGATTATCACAAAAAGACGATGCAATTCCAACACTCAGAAGTACACAAACACCTGAAAAAGCTGAAAAACACTTTCCAGTCCAACATGAGATCATTCAAGTTCAGATTCAGTTATATCCTGAGTTGCTATTTTCCTAAAGCAATATTGTATAATGTTGATTTTTAAAATTATTAATACAACAAAATACAATGGGCCTCATGCAAGAACATGTTCGTATTCTTATCCTAAATTTCTCTTACTTTTGTTCGTACAAAGGGTTCGTACGAACATGTCGGGTCAGATTCAACAAACTCTTCTATCTTCAGGAAAAGTGTGTAAATGAGCTGCGTAAATTCCACCTGTTCGTATCCAGCTGCTCGTGCACGTGAGAGGAGATTAGCATAATTACCACCCCAAAAACACCATATAAGGCTATGTTTCCTGCCTCAGATACCAGGAAGTGTTCATTCATGAAAAATGACAGCGAAAATTAAAAAGAAAAACTTTACGAGTTCAGAGATTGAAGTCCGTCAGAGATGCAGAAAATAAAAC
>NW_013954207.1:2644-5332 GCF_001266775.1 Austrofundulus limnaeus
GTCCAGAAGACCTATACTATTTTTTTTCCTTTTGATTTTTTACCTGGATTACTGAGATGCATCAGGACAGCAGACTGACTGCTCGTAAAATATACGACAGGTCTGGACCACTCCTGAATTTTGTTCGTATCTGAAAAAAATCTTAGAATACGAAAACATTGGTGAATGCCACAAATTCTCCTAAATCACTCGAACGCACAACTTAAGAACAAATCTGTGCGTACGAACGGTTCTTGCATGAGGCCCAATGCTCCTAAGACTAGTTCTAAACAAATGAAGCTGTTGTGATGACTTACTGAAATGGGCGTGACAGAAGCGGTAGGAGGTTCTTAAAGAGACAGAGACCAGTTTGAAGGTGTTTAGAAATGGCTATGTTGTGAAGTCAAATTTATTTTTGATTTATACATATAAACAGCTTTTTCATAACAACTGAAGGTGACATAGTTACTTGTTTTYGGTACAGAACTGAACTGTGCCTGAGAAACACATGATACTGGTCCTTAAAATTAATTAGTTAGTATCTGGGAGTAACCAGTCGACATAAGTTCAGCAAACACAGAACATCTTTTTTACTAAACCAACATGTTCCTGTTTGTGAGATTATTCAAGATGATCAAACATCAAATAATTAGATTTTCCTTCCAACAATCTGGAAGTAGGTGAAGCCATCAAAGAAACCTGATCAGTTTCTGCAATCTAACTCATCATGCAGTTTAAGTCTGTCAGCATTATCCACACAGCCACATTTCTGAGAATACACAGAAGTTTAGAGTCAGCAGATTACAGATTAAAGGTGTGCTAATGGTTAACAACTACAGACAACAACAGTGGGATTAACAGCTCCTAAAACACTTAGTTCCAGCTGATTTGCAGATTAGTGCCTTAACTTTATTAGGGAGATTAATCCAACACCTCCCTGCTGCAGGGCTAATCCACATCCAGTCACAACAGATCTCTGGACCAAGTGGATCCAAACAGCAGGACTAAAAATCTGGCAACCATTTTAAAGGTCAAAACACTTTCAACTTGACAAATTTAGCAAGATAAATGCACAGAAACACCAGCAAATACTACCACATACAACCAGCCTGCACTGAGCCATACTTATCTGAAAACCATAATTAGTAATTATAACAAGCACAAAACCTGAGTTAACTGCAGCACTCTGTACACAAGTYTTGTTATAAAAGAGATTTGACTCAAAGTGTTCAGAAATGTCTCGGATCTACAGGAACTCACCCTCTGCTGAATAGTTGCATGTTTATGTTCCATTTCTCTCTTCTCCATGGCTGAATCGATCACCAGCTGAT
This sequence comes from Austrofundulus limnaeus, assembly GCF_001266775.1. Classification (NCBI taxonomy): domain Eukaryota; kingdom Metazoa; phylum Chordata; class Actinopteri; order Cyprinodontiformes; family Rivulidae; genus Austrofundulus; species Austrofundulus limnaeus. The sequence goes on from NW_013954207.1 coordinate 3,955, forward strand.
CCAGCTGAAAGTTAATAAATAYTGCAGCTTCAGAACCAGAACATGTCCAGTATATCAGAGCTGCTGAGCCAGGCTGAGCCACCAGTCACACGCTGGGTCAATGTTTGCTGATGAAGCATTGATTCTGCTCAATATCTGCTGCAACAAACTGACAGCTGAACTAAAACATGYGCAACAAAACAAAATGTGCAGTTTATTACCGCCGTCTCATCTCAGTTGTTAGCTCAAAGTTTACAGAACATTTCAGGACAAGTTCAAACCGGATATTTGGGCAGAGGCCTCAGCCCGGTGGGATCTGCTCACCTCAGCAGCCAATTTCTTCATGTAGGGGTCCAGTTCATTCAGCAGGTTGTAGCCCTGCTGGAACAGTGAGCGCTGTGCGTGCATGAAGGACAACATCTGCATGGAAACATTTTAAAAAAGCAGGAGCGGTCACATCAACTTGTATGTGTGGGAAAGATCCAGGTGAATAAACCTGAATTAACTTACAGCATCAAGGATCTCAAACTTCTTCTTTGCCTGGAGGACATTGACCTGAGAAGAAAAACAGACAGAAACTTCTTTCTAAGTAAAAAGGTCTGGATTTTATTTGGTACCAAAACCTCGTTGAGATGACTTCCTCTAGTTCAGTTCTGTTTCTAAAAGTCCAGCTGAGACCATAAAACCTGATGGTAGGTAACTCTAACTTCTGTTTTTCATGCTCCCAACAACAAACACTGTACTTCAAAACTGATACTAACATGTCTCTGACATCTCTCTAACATGTCTCTAACATGTCTCTGACATCTATCTAACATGTCTCTGACATCTCTCTAACATGTCTCTGACATCTATCTAACATGTCTCTGACATCTATCTAACATGTCTCTGACATGTCTCTGACATCTCTCTAACATGTCTCCAACATGTCTCTGACATCTATCTAACATGTCTCTGACATCTATCTAACATGTCTCTGACATCTCTCTAACTTGTCTCCAACATGTCTCTGACATCTCTCTAACATGTCTCTAACATGTCTCTGACATCTATCTAACATGTCTCTGACATCTCTCTAACATGTCTCTGACATCTATCTAACATGTCTCTGACATCTCTCTAACATGTCTCTGACATCTCTCTAGCATGTCTCCAACATGTCTCTGACATCTCTCTAACATGTCTGCAACATGTCTCTGACATCTCTCTAACATGTCTGCAACATGTCTCTGACATCTCTCTAACATGTCTCTAACATGTCTCTGACATCTCTCTAACATGTCTCTGACATGTCTCTGACATGTCTCCAACATGGCCCTGGCATATCTTAAACACATCTCCAACATGTCCCTGGCATGTCTTAAACATGTCTCCAACATGTCCCTGGCATGTCTTAAAC
>NW_013954207.1:6699-9418 GCF_001266775.1 Austrofundulus limnaeus
ACTCTACACTGTTTCTGTTTGGAGAAAAATGACGTGTTGCAACCGTCCCTTGTTGCTACTGTCCCCGGTCTCCCCTACAATCTCAGTTTAAGATCTGTAAAGTCACCAGAGGAAGACTTTGATTCATGATGGTCGAACATGGTGCATATTTAATATTTAAACACAGTTTAAAAGGGTTGCCTTTGCCTTTTTCACACAGCTCAAACTTACTCTTTCACAAAGTTATGTAACTGCTGCTTCACCGAACGCTGCGTCTGATCGAACAGGATCTGCAAAAAACACACAAGAACAAAACTGCTTCATCACATCTCAAAATTCATTAAACTAAGTTAAATAAAAAAGGTTTAATCTTCAAACATAACTGAACAATGGRCCACTGAGTTTATTGCACCATATTTTACATTTTATCAGTATAACATTTTATAGAAACCTTTTGGAGGAAAACTCCAGCTCACTTTTGTTAAAGCTGTACTTATTTAAGTCAACAGGGGGCAACAGAGCGCTTCATGTTTTCACCAGCCTGCATGAAGCAATGTCATCAGGAACTACAATGAAGGATGCAGCTTTGACAAATCACAATAACCTTCAGATTTAAACTGAACCATCGCCTCCTCGGACCAAATCAGCTGCGTTCTGTGGCCAGGGGGTGGGGCTTATGGTCCGACGTTACACAACAGTCACATCCACTGTGGAACATCAAAAACTGTCAAAGAATTCATGTCACCATCACAGCTGAGCTTCAAGCACAAACCTAGAACGACTTGTGGGAAATAGAGTTTGATCCTTTTAAAAGTAAAACTTTCTAGTTGTTAAAAGTAGTTTAATGAGCACAACTTAGTTATTTTGACACTTTCAGTAAGCTTGTTTGCTGACAAACTTAGAATCTAAATAAATTCCAGGCTGAAAATGAAGTGGTGAGTTTTACTGGTTTTGGAAAGCCACTAAAAGATGTTTTTCTTTGGTTGGTGAGTTAAAAATGTAGTTTACTGGTCTGTAACCCAAAGGGTCTGTTATGATTCTGTCCCTGTCTGCCCAGATCTTGTCTCAGTTTAATTTTATTATTTTATTTCTTGTTCCAGTTCATCCTCATAGTCTTGTTCCCAGCCTTTCAGCTCACATCCTGCTCCTGCTCATTGCTCTCRCCCCTCCCGTCATAGAAACTCTACTCAAGCTTATTTCACTCACCTGTTTCCAGCAGWRTATAATCCAGTCTCACTCTCCAGCTCACTGCCAGATTWTCATCAGCCTTGTCTATGATCTTCCAGCGTTCTTGTCCCTCGTCCTGCTCTTGCCTCATGTCCCCGACCTTGCTCATGTCTCCTGGTTTAACRYCTCCTACCTCAGCCCCTGTCGGATCCCGCCTGTTATCTGCTCTCACRGTRACGACCTTTTTTCTGTCTCTTGGATTATTGTCACTCAYCTGCTCCCTGAGCGGAACCAYGCCACATCAGACCTCCTGGATCTCGACCCCTGAATGCATCTCTGGATCAACGACTCAGTCATCTCCTTCTAACCTGGTAACGTCCTCTGACCACCTGTGTATGACCCTTGCCCCGTTTCTGACCCCAAGTAAGTCCAGCGATCCATTCGCTCCCCGTGACAACACAGCCCGGAACCAAAACACATCAGCTGTTGTTTCTACCCGGATCTCAGCTCAGCAGGAAAGGTTGGTGACTTTCTTTTTCACAAATAATATTGTTCACGACCCAACCTAACCCTAAGCTTCTGTGTCCAGAACTGACGACCCCGGAGTCCGGTCCCAACCTTCCAGCCAAAATTTCTAACAACAAACTTGTTAAAACTTTGACGTTGTTCGGTGTTTACTCAGAGCTCAAAATACAAACCTTAACAGGGTCAGGATAAATGTGAGACTGGAGCAGACAGGACTTCTTACCGAGCCAAACTCTGGGTGTCTGACTCTGACTATGTGCGGGATTTGTTGTAAACAAGCTTTGACAAATAAAAGTCAAGAGACATGTGACCACTGGTGCCATCAGAAGCCACAAGCATTGAGAGCTGAGACTAAATGAGCAGGTCTGCGGTGTGCAGGGTTAGAGCTCAGAGCCGGACTGAGGTGGATGGTGGCACAGGGCTAACCGCACATTAAAACCTTGTTTATGTGTTGTAGGAGAACTGCTGGGACACTTTCTGGTTCTGGTGAAAACGTTGAATTCCTAAGCTGCTTTGAGGCCAGGTGAGGCTTCATAGACACACGAACCCACAGGKTGTGTGTGCACCATGAGAACCAGCTCCATCTAAAATCTGTCATGGAGGCAGCAGCTTCATTTGGTCAATATCAATAGAGGGGCTCTGGAAACCAAAATTATAACATTTGTAATGCTCTGAACAAACAAAAGCTCTAATACTGATACTTATACTTCATGTAAATATTCTTATCTGTCTGCAGAACCACTTAGCCCTGGAGCCTACCAGCAGGTTAAGATGGTCCTGTGTTGGCTCCAGGATGATCTGGATTCATTCTCCAGATAAAACCAACATGAACATCAGACTGTGTCAAACACTTCATTAAAGAACATAAATTAAAGTTTAGAAAAAATACAACCACCCAGACAGAACTTGTTGGTTTTGTGCTGACAAAAGTTACCACAAAGACATATGTCCATTGCCTAAACAATGCCCTTTTTTGCATGTGACTAACCTGTTTGTCCATGTGGAGGCAGAGCTTATAAGGCTGAGTTCACCTGAAACTCCTCAGACT
>NW_013954207.1:9975-13637 GCF_001266775.1 Austrofundulus limnaeus
AGCCATTACAGACGACCATGTGTTTGTTGTTGTTCCAGGAGCGGTCCGGTCGCACGTTAATATCATTAGTTCGTTATGCAGGACTGCCTTTTTTTTTCTTTTTTTCACATCATGTCGCTGCTTGGATCTGTTACTATCTCGCTCGGAGGCACGAATGAGTTTTAGAGGTAAGATCGCTTCAACCGCTTTTTACAACAGGGTTTCATTTCCGGACTCAGGGATTTTGTGAATGAGGCCGATATTTCAGTTAAAATACATCAGTAAAAATATTTATCGGAGTACAGTACTACACCCCAACTTTATGCATGGTTTTATGGATCAAATTTTATGTATTTTACTCGAATAAATACGGTAGTTATTAATGAATAAACTTTCATTTTAGTCATGAACARTGTCATGTTGAGTCACTTCTGGATCACGCCAGGGTGCAGAAATCCTTACCACTGAAGTCTAACGCTACGTTCACACCGAACGCGTTTTGAGTGGCCAAAAAGCGCAAAACGCCTCTCGTTGGACGCACTATTTTCACACCGAAGAACACACTAGTGTTCAGACCAGAACAAGCAGCAGCAGCGGGAGGAGCGTGTCCTCGACGGGTGAAATAAAGTTAAAATAAAAGAAAATGGCTTTGATTTTTTTACTAAAAAACAAGCGAACGTTGCGTTGTTTTCATTTGTTTGATAAATATACTGGTGTGAAACAACTTAGTACAAGTTCGTTTTACTATGTCTTTGGAGTTGTAACCCCCACCCCTGCCTAGAAAAATCCACCAGCCGTCACTGAGAATAATTCATAATTAATCTGAAAACACTTACTCTGGCTGTGTGTACAGTGCATCATGGCGAGTGTTTAAAGCATTTGTAAGACCTCATTTTGTAATAACAGCATATTATGTAATAATGTAATAAAATCAGGTTTCAAAATGTAACAAACTCACGCTAAAACTGCATTATGTAATAAGTGACACAAAATGTAATAAAAGTCTTTAATGCATCATATAATAACATTATTACATTTTGCGGCAATTATTACAAAATGTGTTGGTGTAATAATCTGGTGCATTATGTAATAAACAATCAAAAACCAGTATTTCTGTTCATCCTAATCAATATACTTGTAATAACTGTCATGTTGCAAATACTAAATAATTAAATCTTTATAACTTTGGTCAATAAACACAGAAGTTTTCATATTTTATTTGCATTTTCAGTCAAATTCTTGTGTATATGGATGCACAGAGCAAACTGATGGATATTTTTCATGTTTTGTGGAATCTTTAAAAAACTTAGTTTCTAATTTATTCAACATGTCAGAGCCTGTATGACATTAAAAACAATTATTAACATCAAATATCCACRTCCAACCCACTTTATAGCTGGAAACAAAGTCTTCAACCCTCATTTCCTTCTGATACAGAAGCCGAGAGTCCACCTGCACCCCCCAACCCCCCCGTGTGTGATTAATACAGATTGTTTTTATAAAAATTAAGAGTTTTAAGGCTCGTTATACACGTAAACGTTTGAAGGGGTTGACATGTATGTACAACTAACTTTTAGATATATTTTGGGAGTTGTCTACAATAATTTCTGTAACAGGGATCCGGACAATAAATCTGAAAATGCAAATAAAAAATGGGAAATTCGGTGTTTATTGACCAAAGCTATAAAGATTTAATTATGTAGTATTTGCAACATGACAGTTATTCATTTTATGTTTACTTAAACATAAAAAGTATTAGTTCCATTACAACAAGTATATTGATTAGGATGAATACAGGTTTTTGATTGTTTATTACATAATGCAGCAGATTATTACACCACCCCACTGTGTAATAATTGCCGCAAATTGTAATAACAATATTACATAATGCAGCTGCGAGTATTACAAAACGCGTTGAAGACTTTTCTTACATTTTGCGTCAATTATTACATAATGTGGTTTTAGCGCGAGTTTATTACATTTTAAGCCTGATTTGATTACATAATGCGCTGTTATTACAAAATGAGGTCTTACAGCATTCTCCTGTATATACACTCACTGTGAGACACTCACTGTGTATATTTCTTCTCCCTTAAGCATGGTTCATCAGCAGCCGACTAGTCAACGCGTGGTAACATGGTGGGGGGAGGTTCGTTTTCACGCACACCTTCCATGTTCCAACTAGAAACACGGCGAAGAGCTTCTGGGAAACCACTCCCACTGCAGAACACGTCACAACACAGGCTTCCCCCTGCTGGAATCTAAACTCTGACATCCGCCCTTAGTTTGGCCACAAATCTTTCATGGATAGAGTTCCACAGATGGATTCCTCTGTGCACAACCTCTGTGTTTTCTCCATCTGTCTGGTTTTGGCCCGTTGACTATCTTTACGTGTCAGTTTCGGGGTATAACATTCGAGTAGTTGTAGCAAAAYGCCACCACTGCTGTCTGCAGCATAATCAAGAAACGCTGAACAATCTCACAAGATCTTTCTAYGTCGAGGGGGGTGAAAAGTTCGACTCGGGCCTTGTGACAAGAAGGGCAAATKATGCTAGGCTGAGAACAAAGTGACAAGTTTTATCACCTAACTATTATTGTTTTATAGTTTACAGTATTTGTTGTTACTTACAGTTTATTGATTTATTGAAGGAATAAGGAGGAAATGGCAATCTTCTAAGACAAGGATTTGAAAATATTTTGTGTTAAAAATGTTAAATCTGTTATTTGAACAGACTGAATCATTAGTTTTTTAGATCTGGCTAAACAGTTTGATGATGTGGATCAGTCTAACTCCGCCCCACTCTGCTGTACGTGGACCACATGGACCACTTACCATGTGGTRGTTGATGATTTCCTGCAGGCTGTTGCCACATTTTTCCAAGCACTCCTATAAAAAAACACAAAAAAAACAGACTTTAGACTCACAGTCCTCTCAAATAAAACAGCTCTCAACAAACTAAAACCAAGACTGAGCTCCTCTTAAAACCACTACAGCAGAGCTGATTCTTTGCTGTTTTACAACTCAAACTACAAATATGCCCATTCGTCATAAAGCATGTGAGATCTTTTAATAGAACTTCATGTCAGCAGACTCKGTTTTGTGGGTCACGTCAGGACTTTCCAGTCTCCTCTCTGACTAACGCAGCTGCGATGCTGGTTTGTTCAGACAGAACCAACAGCAGAACCCCGGTTCACKCAGTCACAAAGAGCCACAACACAAGGTGAAGGCATGAGGTGCACTCACCCAGACCATCTCATCCTTCCTGCACTGCTGAGACAGATCCCTGATGCCGCTGACAAACAGCTTGTTGGCCGAGGCGTACGCCTTCCCAGCTTCAATCATCCCACCGCAGAGCTTCACCAGCTGTGGAGCAAAACACAGCAGAGTTCAACATCCTGAGTCACCACAAGCACGTTTCAGTCTTGGAAGTCACATGCAGCTTCAGCTRAGGCCGGCGTCACACTACAAGAAAATCAGGCCGATTTTTGCCCTTCTGACAATCTTAAGGAAGTCCAGATTATCATGATGGCTCTAAAGATAATCTGAGCAGATATTCCTGCCGTGGGTGTTGAGTTAAGAGTCATCTAGTCCAGTGTTTCCCAAAGATTTTCTAAATTAATTACATTTTTTGCCTTAGTTGTTACAAAGGAGTGAGGTTAGTATATTTAAAATGGATAAATGT